>NW_019744122.1:286531-311211 GCF_002891405.2 Cryptotermes secundus
TGGACAGAGAGATGACTGGGATATGAATTGGCAGAGGTGGGCCAATCGCTTGGCCTCGTAGGGCGCGAGATTCAACCCCAGTGGATTTTTTCTTGTGGGGTTATGTGAAGAACATTGTTTACCAGGTTGAGATCAATGACCTTCAATACCTGAAATCCCGCATAAGGGACGCTGTGGCTACAGTAACACCAAACATGCTTCAAATATGGATATTTTTCGTGTCACCAAGGGAGCCCACATTTAAATTTATTGAGAAATTTGTATATGCAGAAAAACTTTGATAGTTTCCCTTTGTAATGGTGTAATCCATTAATTTGTATAATAAATTCTTTCTAAGATATAATGATTTTATTTTGGATACATTTCATCTGGACATCCTGTACTTGTGTCTGTTATTTATAGCGACACAGTATTCTGCTCTTTCTTTCTTTTGGCGTTAAGGCCCCAATTTTGGCCTAGGCCTACCTCCATGAAACTCTCCGTTTCACTTCGGTTTACTAGATCTTAGACATACGGTACGACTCCTTGGGCGGGTGATTAGCTCGTCGCAAGGCCTCTCTGTACACAAACACAGAAGAACAACTCACACAAACACTAAACATCCATGCCCTGAGTGGGATTCGAACTCATGATCCCGGCTTCCGAGCGAGCGAAGACAGTGCATGCCATAGACCGCTTGGCTACCGTGACCGGCATTCTACTGGTTACCTTCGCAAGAAATACAGATCATGTGGAGATCTCTGTTACTCATTAGTTTGCCAACAACGCCCTGCGTCTTCAGGAACTGAACAAGAATGACGTTCAGAAACTCTTGCATTGTGCGCTATGGGTGTCAGTGTGTACCCAGTCAGCGACTTTTCGGAACAAACCAAACACAAAAGGTAGTTTCTGAATGTTACCAGGAAGACCATGGAGAAAGTTCACCCTTTACATGCGAGACGTGCTCATTGGCATTTGCAAACGGAAGTGTCAAAGCAATGAAATGACAATGACTTGATAGAAACCCAATTTGGAATGGATCCAAATTTTCCATATCTATAAATCTGGTTCCTTCTCTAGCAGTGATATTAACACTTTCAATATTCTAATGTCATCACTTATTATACTTCAATCAAGAACTGCTTTTGGTGAAATGGCACGACGTGGGTTATGCAAGTGTTCTTTAATTTCAGAATCGCGTACTCTACGTCCGTCGGCCTTTGGTTACGGGCTGGAGGCTACGGTTTCGTCGTTGGGACTGGAACTGGATGTCTCATTCAGATTGATTCCAGGTCCCATCTGGACGCCTGCGCACTGGGCACTTGGAACAGTTCTCTGGACGTACAGAAACCGGAACATGGAACTGACCACTCGCCTTCATCTGCCGACATTAATCATGTCTGGAGTTTACTTTCATTCGCCGTGTCTTCGTGCAGGGAGATTTCATTGTAATGTACGTACTGTTGTTATCATAACGTAGGATGTAAGAAAAAAGGTAAAGCTATCCCTGTAACAGGTCGTGGATGCCTATAGATTTGTGGGCCATCGAGGCTCGCACATTTTCTAGACAATCGGTTCACAGATGACGGTGAGGTCAGTTTTACGCGCTGACCGTCCTTTACCCCCAGAAATATTCCTGGTACTTATTTCTGTTAGAGGCACTCTTAAAAAAGAAAACGATTAATATATGAAGAAGTTACGTCAATTTGGATTCGATATTTTAAAACAAAATTGATAACATATTCTTCAAATCAGAAGAATGGAATTTACCCAAACTCTAACATGTTGAAATTCAGTGTGAGCACTTGATGGCAAAATGTGAGATAAATGGATGTACAAAATATTATTGAAGAAGACATAGTAGGCATATTATTATTATTATTATTATTATTATTATTATTATTATTATTATTTGTGACAACAGAAATGTTATATTGTCACGTGTATGGTGGTAAACGTGACGAAAATAAAGGGGTTCTAGTTCGGATGATTGGATTTATTAGCACTTCGGTTACACGCTCTCTCTTAATTACAGTTAATACAGGGCTATCGCTGATTTAACACACTTTACAGTTTACTGTTGCACACACATTAGAATTCTGCTTCCACCACTCGTCTCCTAGAAACTATCTCAACACAGAAACTAGCACTTCAAANTTGTGAAAACATAAATGTTATATTGTCACGTGTATGGTGGTAAACGTGACGAAAATAAAGGGGTTCTAGTTCGGATGATTGGATTTATTAGCACTTCGGTTACACGCTCTCTCTTAATTACAGTTAATACAGGGCTATCGCTGATTTAACACACTTTACAGTTTACTGTTGCACACACATTAGAATTCTGCTTCCACCACTCGTCTCCTAGAAACTATCTCAACACAGAAACTAGCACTTCAAATCATTGTGAAGTCTTCTTGCTATTTCGTCTGCATCACTCTGGAACCTCGGAACTAAAACTTCTGGACTCACTCCTCCAGCTTACGGCTGACTCGTAACTGTCTTGAACGAATTCTATCACTCTTACTTATATAAATGCGGAAAGGACATGGACTCACAGTAAGCACATATCACGTGATCGCTATCCAGCCAGTCTACTGGCGCGTCGTTCTGATCTACAGAAAACACAGCTTCATCTATTGTTGCGTGTTGGCCCGTACTGATATAGCTGTTGCCTGGCAAGACGCTGATCGATCTCTTACAGTATAAACATACAAAAGACATAACACTAATAAATATAAAGAAAAAGAATCGCAAAGTTTAGGAGGTGAGAGAAAAATGAAATCAAACACGCAATTAAGAAATAGGAAGTACTTTTTCTGAAAATGTGAAAATGATATCGACTGTATTAGAATATTATATTCGATAATAATAAATACCAAGACACTGTGAAAAAATGAAAGAAGAATATGTAATCTCGATGACGAACGAGGTTACTCTTAAGGGTTCTGTCTTCCTGGATATAATGTCATGTACTATGTTGAAAGTTAACTTTCGTAATTCCGCTGTGAGAACCTCATATCCTACAGAGTTGCTGTTAGTTTCTAACAGAGGACTCTGTCCATGGAATTCCTTCCTTAAACCATTTACGAAAACTTAATAATTTTGAATCAATATCTCCCAACTAAAGACCAGCCACTATTTAATAATCCCCCATATCAGTTCTCAGTCCCGTCCGCCACGAAAAGTCATTGGCCGATATTGACGTCACCGTTGTCCGCTGTCCGCTGTCCGGCAACAGTATCGTGTTGCCAGTTACATGTGTTAGGAGCAGTGTTCCGCCTCCACGATGTTCCTGGCTCATTTACATGCTTCACTTTCAGAGCTGAAGTTAAGATCTGAACAAAGCGGTTACATCGTTCAGCCTGAGTTTGGGTTTGTACGTGACGCGTTTGCAGGTCATTAAATTGCGGCCGGACGGTAGTGTCGCCTTCACGGGCGTGGTGCTACTGGAGACAGGAAAGAAGGGGAAGTACCAGTATGGTCTTCGCGGGCATGACAGTCAATTGAAGGTCCACAGAAAACTGACTTTGGTCATCGGAGTGTCAACGTTCGGAACAGAATAAGGAGAAGACAGACAGGCACACGACATTATTACAATATGTGGGAAATCCTGCGGGCGGTCTGGACGGGTTTCCGTTTACCCTGTAATACTGCACGAATGACCCCGAGCTCAGGAAAGGAGAGTACTGTGTGACGTCACGGAGAAAATCTTCAAGAAGCTGAATTTATCTGCTATGCGGCCTACACCTCGGAATTATGCACATGATACCCCAATGAAAGCTCGCGTAGGCACAAGGAGCCTGTGCACTGAAGAAGAGATTTTAGAACGGCCGTACGAACCAAAAACAGTATCCAAATGGAGAAAGATATTACATATTGATAGGGCTTATACAATGAGAAATTAGGAACTACACGACCAGGATACATTGTTCTTTGCTCGTTAGAGTGAGTGCAACATACACGTACTTCCTACACGGACATAAATTCGCCCATTTTCTGTCTTTGTCCTTTTTTCTCTCTCCAGTTTTGTCCCTGTTACTTTATTACTTCTGCTTTTTTTCCTTGTCTTTCTTTCTTCATTTTGTGTCTCTTTCTCTCTTCCTCCAATTTCGTCCTCAATCTTCCCATTACTATTATTCTTATCTTCCTTCATACCTTCCTCATTTCCTATCTTGCCTCATTCTTTATTTGTCCCTTTCACCCTCCATTAACTTCCCTCTGTTTCTCCCTTACTTATTCCTTCCTTTTTATTTCTTTTCTGTCTTCCCTATTTCTTCTCCCTTCGTACTCTCTTTTCCTTCCTTCTCCTATCTTACGTCATGTATTCCTTCCTTTCTTACTTTTATCTTACTTCTTTGTTCTGTTTCTTCTTTTTATTTCTTCTCTCTTGCTCTCTTTTTCTTCGTTAGCCTACTTTCCTTTTAAAGAAAGAAGCGAGGTTTAAGAGATGCTATCCGATGTGTGGGATATCCCACGGCCTTCCTTGGCCTGGATTAGTAAGGATGGGAGACCCTCTGAGAGGAAGGCCTTTCACTGTGATATAAATGAATTAATTGAAATATTAATCGAATTATTATAGAAGACAAAAGTGACTGCCCTTAGAATTCATCAACAAATGGACATATACTCGTATGAACCTCATTATGAAACTTCGGGGAAATAACTTCATGATCTACCAAATTATTAATTTACACGCGAGAAGTTACATTATCTTTGTTTTATCAAATGATGGAACATACAGAATTCAGTATTACTGAACTCTGAACCAGGACAAGACCCTTCGGAATTCTAACACTCATACTCATACGTTCTGTAGCGTCAGATGAGTGGAGACAGAAGTCATCTTGACGCAAAGCGACGTGTAGCTCAGTAACCACACACCCCCACAGAAAATGACGTGGGGTCATAAAACTTCTGAAACCTATACCAATGTGGGGGGGGGGGTAAAATTGGCCGTTGATCTTTGACCTCCGAAACCTGAGAACACTCACAGCCCCAAAATCGGCGAGTCCCATTGTGTCCTTTTATATTTCCATAATTTGCTTACCAGATATGCATAACATAATACTGTAACGTTTTCACTCCCTGTGAGACCGTAGCTGAAGTATTTAAACCTAAATGAATCCACGCGTGCGGCATTTACTCCGTCATCGTAAGTTTTAGCCCTGAGGGGCTGAGCGATTCTGACACTAGAAGATGCCACATCACGCCTAAATGTGAAGGAACTTACAACGCATGTAGCAGACACAGGTCTGCCTGAAGTGATGGCGTTATCCTGAACATGTGGCTGTGTCTCTCTTCCTGTCTATGTACCCATCTATATTTTTTAAACACTAGACAAATTTTTAGGAAACTTGGTATGAACATTGTATCATCTGGCCATCACAACAATGCCTCAGAGTACTTCATTTTCTACAATCAGCAATAATAACTTCGCAGAGCGTGAACCACAACAATGACACGAGTCGAGGTACCTCAGGTGTGTGGTAATTCACAAATAGATTCCAAAAGCGTCTGACGGTTATGTATAACACTCGGGATTACTGGGTTTTTGGACTTTGTCCTTCATCCCGTATTTTCTTTTGTGTTCTTTAGAATACCGAACGATGGACAGGGTACCCAAAAATCCCTAATGGTAATTCACTTTAGAAAACCACGTAAGTTTTCACTGAGGTGATTATTCTGCTGAATATGAAGCAACACGACGGCAGTGAGGAAATTTTCTATGGAAAAACCAATGAATCAGTGATGCAAGGCATGATATATCGGTACAGAGATAGACCACGGACACGTCTGCATACTGGGTTTGAAATGTTGTTCACAATGGAACAATTTCAAACATCGCGATGCGGGGAACTTTTTTGCGTTAGATTTGACGAATTTAATAGAGACAGAAAGTTTCTTTAAAGCAAAAATAACAAAGTGAATGATAATAATGATAATAATAATGGATCTGTAGAAGCCGGGATATCGTAATCGGTATAGCGACTGGCTACGAGCTGGACGACCGAAGGCTCGGAGTTCAAATCCTGATGGGGGTAAGAACTTTCATTTCTCCACGACGTCCAAACCGGCTCTGGGGTGCACCCTACCTCTTATCCAGTGGGAACAGAGGGCTCTTTCCCCAGGGGTAAAGCGGCCGTGGCGTGAAGCTGACCACTAACTTCCAACTAGTTCCGAGGTCAACAAAATATGAATCTATACATCCACTCCCCATACGCCTCATAGCGTAGTGCTTAATTAGTTAAGCACAGGGACAAATTTATCTTACTTTAATTACACGTATCTGCAAGGACGAAAGGGTACATAACATGAGCGAACGGTCTATGAGCGCTACGAGGACCTCTTTATTCTCCGTTTCTTTCTCCGTTAAACTTTTGCTTTCTCTCTCCTTTGTCCGTTTTAACAATGCATGCCAACTGTGACGTGAATGCTGAGTTGATAATCACGAGTATTCTGAAGGTGCGTGGAGAACTGAGGTGTCTATATGAATGCACTATTGTAAAGGACAACAAGCAAAGCTCCGACAAACTACAAGCCATGTGCTGATCACGGTTGAGATTCTAACTCCAAAAGTACTTGTATGCTCTGTACAAATGTCTGGCTAGTCATTCTAGTCTTGATCCGAAGAGAAACTGAAGTAATCCAGCTGGAGATCTACACGTACTTAACTGTCGTCGAGTTCTGGTTTACTGGTGAGTTCAAAGGAACTTACAATTCACAAAATTAGTTCCGCAATAGTGATATCTATTTTGAGAAGTTCCGAACAGCGGCCGTAAGTGGCCTTCATAATTTCTTTTTCTTCACGTAAGATAATTAAGGAGACGTAAAGATCAGGTAATTCCACTGCGCATCTTCCCTCGCGCAGTTGCGTCACACAAATGTAAACTTGAGCTGCTTCTGCGAGTTCCGAGGTCGAGTCCCTAAGTACATTTCTGGAATATTATTCCTTAATAAGCTTACACTGATCGTAATAAGTAACTCCACGGAGAGCGACCTCTGTAGTCTAGGGCTAACGTTCCAACCTCATGACTCAAGGTACGCGGAAAAATTCAAGGAACAAGTCCTCCGGGAGGGACTTTAAACCGTGGGTCCCGTGTCGTAGATTTACGGCACGTAAAAGAACCTCATGTCTCTAGGAGACCTCTGAGCTAAATTTGGCCAAAAAGTTTCCAGCCCAAAGTAGTTTCCAAAGCCTCCGGTAGATGGGGGAATTATTAGGTACCACTGCCAGAGGAGGGGCGACCTCTCTGACAGAAAGGGACTAACTATTAGATACCACTGCCAGTAGAACCTCGCTGGTAGAAAGGGGCAGATAGTAAGCACCAGTACCGGTAGGGTATGGAGATAGTAGAAATTAGAAGGGAGACGCACAATGGACCAATAACTGGTCTAAGTGCATGGGGAAGCCCACCCCCTCAACACTGAATACTGAACTCCACGGAGTAGAACCATTTTTCGGCAGGTGACAATATCTCAATTGATCAAGAAATTCCCTGCTTTTTTAAAAGATTCATTGCTGAACCCAGTCTATATCGTCAAATCACATTTCTCTAAGATCCATTTTGATATTATTCTTCCATCAACGTCTGGTTCTCCTAAGAAGTCTCTTTCATTCAATTCTTCAAATTAAAATGTTGCATGGATATTCTCATTTCTCTCGCGCTTACTGCATGTCCTATCCATCTTATTTCGCTCTGTTTCATCACCCTAATAATTTTAGATGAAGATCAATCCTAAAAATTGTTAAGTCCCTCAGTGTACAATTCCCTCCCACCTACTCCTCCTTAGGTGCAAAGAATCTCCTCTGCTATGCCCTCCGGCATTACCAACACGTGTTCTTCCTTCAGAGCAAGACACCCAGCTTCACGCAAGTATGCATTACGACAAAAGATGGAATTATGCTTTCTGCACTTAATCTAGACCACACGGTCTAAAGCATGAAATGTCTTCGTCCGCTCGAAAGCTGTGATCGTGGGTTCGAATCCCACTCAAGTCATGGATGTTTGTGTGTGCGTTTATTCTCTGTTTGTATTGTCCTGTGTGCAGGTAGCGGCCCTGCGACGGACTGATCCCTCGTCCAAGGAGTCCTGCCTACTGTGTAGAGGATTAAGAAACTGAAGTTAAACGAAGTGTTTCATGAATACCCCATGTTCCAAGTGGGAGCAACGGGAATAGATAGACAGACAGACAGACAGATAGTATTTAATCTTTACGTTTTTATTGCAGATATCAAGTTTCTGAAATAACGACCAATATTCCGCAGTGTAATGAGCTCGTATTTCTTCGGGGATAGAAGAGTAATTTGTTATTCTTGTTCTTAGATATTTTAAACAGGATATAAATACTTAACATTAATTATTTAAGAGCATATTAGACGAATATTACTATCTTATATCATTACATTCTTGTGTTTCTTAAAACTTCTTTATTTATTTCATATTTTCGACATGCATTCCATGAACGTGTGTCATTAATTCTATATTTTCAGACTGAAATGTCCAATACCTGTTTCTCGCCGATCCGTCTGCTTTCACGTCATATGTAATGGCAATATACTGAGTAAAGGCGACATGCTCGCTGGTATACGCATGCAAAACATTCTACATTCGAACCCTCTAGTACCTAGATACCAGAACACACTGCCGGAGAGGTCAGTGCAAGTGGACTCGATCGACCTTCCTTGCGCAGAAGACTCATCGCCCATCATAAAAATATTTAGACTGTACCTTCCAGATGCGAACGAGACTTTTCACCATCTCGGATACAGACTTGTAGATAATTGTAGCCTACGGATTGTGCAACAATGAAGTAAGATTAATAATAGCTTACAGAGCATGACGGTCGTGGTAGGAGAGACGGAGAGAGAATAGCTAGAGACATGATTGAAAAACAATAACGGCTCATCAATTGATGCAGGTCACGCTCAGACAGGCCTATTAGCTATATGAGTTTTTGCAATTTTGCTCTGTAGCTCTGTAGTGTGGGTGGCGTGGTAAGAAAGTTTCTGGCCACTACTTTGGTCACGTTCTGCCTCTCTCTGATGCAGCGTGAAGCAAACTGCCTGACACAAATCCGATAATGTTACGTTTATGAGAATGGTTACTACCGAGATTTCTGCTCACCAGCGGTCTCCAGAAAATAATGAGACAGACGAGTTCTGTCTTTTGGAATAACACACCACGTACTTCGCAGAAAGTCAGCCGAACTTCCGGGGGAACACGCCCCCTTCTCCTTCCTACGGAAGGTCAGTTGACTTTCAGTGGACATACTTACTTACCCATGGACCTGGGCCCTTTTTGAGAGCCGCCAATTCTGCAGCTTCTCAAGGATTTACCAGCATTTTATGGAACCCATAGATTTATTACCGTGTTAAGAAGAGCCCTCCACTGGTCCCTATCCTGAGCCAGATCAATCCAATTCATACCATCCCATTTTATCTTTCTTAGATCTATTTTAATATTGTCCACCCACCTACGCCTTGGTCTTCCTAGCGGTCTCTTTCCTTCTGGCTTTCCAACCAATATCCTGTATCTATTCCTCTTCTTCCCCATTCGTGCTACTTTGCCTGCCTACCTCATCCTCCTTGACTTTCAACGGACTGCACGGTGTGACATCCCAGAAGAGAGAACTCTTCATAACCTCAGATCCCACAGTGCGATAGCAACTTACTCTGTTCCACTTTTATGCACATGCTCCGTAGGTGTCATACAGAAGCCACACAAATGGAGCATAATAATGTAAGGCAGGAAGTAGGTGTTACGAGATTGTTGTTTTTGTGATGATGTCCTAACGGATGTGCTTTCCCATCTTGCAGCTATGTTGCAAAATAGCCGCATCGCTTATTGTGTTGCACAATGATCTACCGTAGGTGCAAATGTCCTTCACGCCGAAGAAACCTTCATTTTCTCGTCAGTTGAAAAGGCAGAGTGTACTTTTGCAATCTCCGACCAAAGTGCGGCCTTTTGGGCATATGTTACTAATCACAGCAGCGAACTATGGTTACGAAAACAATATGTCCACCAATACAACAGGAAGAGTAGCCGGGATAGCTCAGTCAGCTTAGCGACTGGGTACGGGCTGGACGACAGAATGGTCGGATTTCGAGTCGAGGTAGGGGTAAGAATTTTATCTTCTCTGCATCGTCCAGACCGGTTCTGGGGCCTAGCCTCCTATTCAAATTGTACTTGGGGCTCTTTCTCCGGGGGTAAAGCGGTAGGGGCGTGAAGCTGACCACTCACCTCCAGCTAGTGCTGAGGTAAAAAAAAACGTGCATTTATATATTCACTCCCACATATGCTTTCATGGCGTAGTTAAGCATAGGGGAAATAAAACAAGAAGATCTGGGAAGACTTAATCGTCTACTTTCCTTTGATACGTCACGGACCTCATAGAAACGACCTCCAACAATTCTACTTTTGCGTGTGTATTTGCCACGGCGGTAAATTTCTTTACCGAGCTGTCTCCTAGCTAGGGGATACACACATAGACACACAGGCTGGTGGAGGGTATTTAAGAAGTACGCCGTTATGATTTGCCCAAGTACCATGATGTACGTACGAAGTTTAAAAAAAATTGGTTCAGTTATTCAAAAGTTGACATGGGGGGGGGGATTTACGGAGAAACAGCATGGTGATATCGTAAGCCCACATTAATTCTCTAAAAATAAGGAAAGTAGGCTAAATCTCTGATTATTGTCTGTCTATATATATAGATCATACGTCCCGGTGATACTAGAAGCAGAATATTTCTCGTAAGACACATTTTGTCTTCATGTCAACGTCACTGAATTGTGGTTCGTCCGGATTTAAGAAACGTCAATTTATTAAGTACAATAATAAAATGTCCTTCATCATTTACCCGAAGTGTAAATGACTGTTCTCCGTTTGATTTGGTTCGTCCTGGTCCGTCACACTAGCAATATTATAAAGGTTCATCAGCTCCGTCCATTGTGACTTATAAAATGTTTCCTTTCTTCCCTTTTTAATACATTAGCAATTGAAATAGCAGTTTCTGCCTGTATTGATATATCCTGCTGAAGATGATCTCTAAGACCGAAACATTTCAAGGATGAAAGATTAAAAAGGAGAAAAAAGATATGTCAGTCATATTATTCAGTTGATTAGCCTTCTATAATTCTCCATTTTTTATTTATTGATTACAACCTTTTGTGTTTGAACAGCTGATGCTGGCACAATTAGTAATTTGCAACAAATACAGTTATACACGTACATAGCCCAACAAAGTTTTCAAATTGCACTCCATCATTTGAAACAAAAATCAGCCGGACAACCACCCAACAACGAAACCATAAACACTGGAATTTTTGTACAATAATGTAAACTGATTGCTAATACATGCCTGATAAAATTAACATCACAACGTTTTTCTATTGATATCCTGTTCACAACGTCCTGACGTGAGAAGGCACTGTATCGGATTTCAAGACTCTACTAGGAAGGCTCAAGAAAATTTGGAGTGCCTGAAATTTAATAGGAAATTTCAGCATCTCTTCTGTGGTGTGAAGCACAACAGAAATTCTGCTAGGTGCTGGCAAAGGGGCAGGCCTAGAAATGAGTAAAGTAAAATAAAGCCAATCAAGGGCCGCGCCATAGCTCAAGCAGTTAGTAGCTGGTTTCCCACCGCGGCGGCCCGGGTTCAATCCCGGGTCTGGTCAAGTGGGATTTGTGGTGGACAAAGTGGTGCTGGGGCAGGTTTTCTCCGAGTACTTCGGTTTCCCCTGCCAATCTTCATTCCACCAGTTGTTCCACAATCACCTTCACCTATCATCTGGGGCTGGTACAATAGGCCAGAAGTTGCCTCAGTACAAGGGACTTAGTCCCACCCCACTAGCAATAAAAAAAACGTAAATTAAGAGTATACGTTTATGAATCTTAATCTGCCATCCGAAGATAAGAACACAGATTATGTACGTTCCAGCACAAAGTGCTATAAAGAGCATTTTGGTCTAAAACATCATCCAGCAAAACTCGGTTCAAAAAATTGGGGGTTAGGTGGTCGGAGTACGTTACACGCCAGAAGAGCATGAGAACGCTTACACGACTTCAGTGTGAGACCATAACAGAACACACAGCTTGGAAGACAAATAGGTAGATGTAGGATTTGAGGCTTTCACGGCGGTGACTATGAAGAAAGCAGTCTTCTGGGATTTGGCACCGTGTATACGTGGCGTTAACCGACGTTTCGGAGGAACGTAGACTGTCTGCTTTTACCGGTTCTCACGGTCTCTTCGCTTGCAGAATTCTTATATTTTTTCTTCTACCCTGAAGATGGAGGCGATACGTTCCTCCGAAACGTCGGTTAACGCCACGTATACACGGTGTCAAATCCCAGAAGACTGCTTTCTTCAAATGGGTAGATGTAACGAAATTATCAAGACTGATTTTGTAGAAATATTATGTGAAGCTATGAAGCGAATTTAACTGGTTCTACTTGAGTTTCAACGAGGAATCTTGTGAACATGGCTACGAATTTTCGTGTTTCATAAAGAGTCGTAATTATTCACCACTGCAGCCGCTACGGGCTTATTAAGACGCATTTTGATCAAAGAATTTCGTTAACTATTCACATAGTTTTATATCCGTTGTTATACCTAGCTAGGCTATGAGTTAATAATTTATAATCGGTGAGACTCTTGGTCATATATATGATTAGAAAATATTAGCAATTAAATGAATACTTATTGCTTTATATGTATGTGGTGGCAATATACAAACATCCTATTCTCGTTAGTATGTATGGTACTGCCTTTCATGTTGGTCGGGGGTCAGCACGTTACAGGTCACATGAAAATGCCGTGTTGTTTCCGCAGCAATCCAAGTATTGTCTCCAGTTATTTGCTTACCTATATTTTAGACACATAAACTAGGAACTGAAAGCAGAGAATGACAAGGATGCTAGGAAGAAAACTTTCCTTATTCTGTGAGCAACCAAGCACCGAATCAGAGGCGAAACTCTGAACTCTGAGGCCGAAAATGTGATGTTCTGTCTAGTCAGGGCAACTTTACCTCAGAAGGCTGTGACAGATGAGTATGGAACAATAGTGGAATAATGATTATTGAGGGAAAACGAAGAAACACGGAGGAAGACCTGCTCCAGTGTCACTTCATCTATCATGAATCTCATATGAAAGTCACATAAGACCGCATTCGGGCAAAACTACTGACTACAAGGAGCTGAAATCTCTTAGTTTTATTCTTTCTAAGTGCCCATAAATTTCTGTGAGAAAATCTGCCCCAGTACACAGCTTTTATCCCATGTTTATTGTCATGGGACTACACCATGCTACAAACCGGAAGGTCGCGGGATCGAATCCAAATGAGGTCACTGGATTTTTCAATTGACCTAATCCTTCCAGCCGCACTATGACCGGGGGTCGATTCATCCTCTAACAGAAATGAGTATCAGGAATTTTCCTGGGGGTTAAATGGCGGCCGGCGCCTTAGGCTGACAATCTCACCGCCATCTATGAGCGGACTCTCTAGAAGATGAAGGAGCCTCGTCCTCTCACACACCTATGGACCTCCACGGCCTGTTACAGGAACAGCTCAGCAGCAGCTGCACCCAATTATGACAATTGTTTCTCTACTTGCTGAACGGTGCAACGACGATACGGATTCCTCTATGTAGAAGGCAAATATCTATGTTGTGCTATCAGAAGTCACTTGCTGCAAGCACATTTATGGTTTGAAAATAATATTTACTGCCGCTCATTATAAGAAAACAGGATGATGAAAAAAGTGGGTGCTGGTGAAGAATAGTCATTGCTCCTTGCTTATTGTCTTCGTCGTACTGAAATCGATTTGAATTCCAATGAAGGTAAATGTACTTGAAATTCATGTAAATATTATTTTGTTTTCAGCACCTTAATATTCTCTATATAAAACGGTTATGTCTATTTGAATTTCATATATCACATTAACTGAAGGATACAAAAAATGAATGTCTCAAATCTTTAACAATGCAACTGTATATGTATACAGCTTCTGCCCTTCACTAAATAATCTCTTCCGACCTTCATCCCGTGACGCTTCACGTAGAAGTGGCCAAAACCAACCGAATTAAAGAAAGTCCAGCAGCCTTTAGCACATGTCAATATAAGCATCATGAACATTATTCTAATTTATTTCGCAATGAAGATATTAGAAAGTGCACAAAATTTTCTTTCAAATCTCGATACTATAATTTGTGTCAAGTAAATCTGATTAGTATCCGGTCACGGTGGCCGAGCGGTCGAAAGCGTGTACTGCCTTCTTTCGCTCGGAAGCCGGGATCGTGGGTTCGATTCCCATAAAAGGCATGTATATTTCGTATGTGTATGTGTTTATTCTGTGTTTATGTTGTCATGTGTTTAGGTACAGGCTTTGCGACGAGCTGATTACTCGTCCAAGGAGTCCTACCGTCTGTAAAATGATCATGAAACTGAAAAACCAGAAGCCAGGGCCCAAGGGGGCAGTAGAGCCAGTGGAAAATAACCAGATTAATTAAGCAAACTATTATTATTTTCAGTATGTTTTCTGTATAGCCGGTAGTAAACCCTTTTTTTTTCTTGGCACTACAGCCCCAGTGGGCCTAGGCCTACCTCCATGAACTTCTCCGTTCACTTCGGTTTTTCTAGATCTTACACGTACGGTAGGACTCCTTGGGCGGGTGATCAGCTCGTCGCAAGGCCTCTACCTGTACACAAACACAGAAAAACGCACACAAACATCAATGCCCTGGGTGGGATTCGAACCCACGATCCCGGCTTCCGAGCGAGCGAAGACAGTGCATGCCTTAGACCACTCGGCTACCGTGACCGGCGTAGCAAATCCTTGACTAGTCAAAATTGTAACTTGAATTGTATATTAATTAGTGAACAATTATAGAAAGTAGGCCACAGGTCGGATAGTTTTACCTTTAACCTTCTTCGCATGATGGCATAAGAGGCTACGCCCATGAGAGCTGAGGATACTTTCATTGCGTGATGACACTATGGGCCTATTAGAACATGTTTCGGATAATGTCCCAACGCTGTGTTGCAATACAGGCATGCATAACGAACGTGAAACAGCTCACTCATATTTGAAAGGCATGCGGCTCTTAAAACCGGCCCGAGTTCAGCTCCTCCTGGCTATTCAACATCTCTCCTGATTCGTAACTCACTGCCATTCTGCCGTACTTTACTCGGCGCTACATAACCTCAAAATCTCAAGCAAAGTAGTAAAATAAAATAGTCACTCAACAGGTAGAAACACTCTAATTTTGTGTCCGTTCTTTATACGGGGTACACAAAATGGAAGCAAAATAGAGACGATATCCGCCTGCCTGCATATTGAATCGCCGAAGCAAATGAATGGTTAAAAAAAATAATATTTTGCGTTTTCAAGAAAAATCGTGGCTGATTTACTTCTGTTTTGAATGTAATCAATGAAATATTTACATAGCATGAAACTGAAATCAACCTCAGTGGAATTTCTTTAAAATGCGTTCTTAGTGAGAAAGAAATTGTTACGTCATATGAAATGTAAATGTGGCTGTTGAGTAATTTATTTTTTACATTTTTTGACATGGCGAATATTTAAGGAAATGAGGAAGAAATAAAGAATAATGGCAATAGTTTCTGACTGTATTGAGTTTCATATACGTAATTTTATTATATTTGTGTTTTTGAACCTACAATAAATAAACATAAGTATGAAAAAAATAAAGCATGTATTTTTAAAGTGTGTAATTCAGGAGTACAAGCTTCCATTGTTTTTATTCAGATAAAATTGGAACAGAATTGTAGTTTGTTATATTTATTACATATTCGCTTAAGAATATCAAAGGGTTAAGCACCCAGATGTTATTGCCCCACATTTCCATTTGTTACGTGAATGACTGCAATCAGAATTTCACATCTTGAATTTGGTTTAAGCAAACTGCCCCAGAAATAAACACAGAAAATTTGGGGGGGAGGTGAGCACTAAGATCCAAAACATTGAGAATTCTTTGTATAAACACGGAAGCTGAAATGCATCGGTAAGAAACTAGATCTATTCAAAGGTGTTCCGGCAGAAGTAATGCTTGAACTGTGGTTACAAAAGTAACGTTTGCTAGGAAGAGTTCTGAAGAAAACTGGAGTTTAGAGTGGACGATGGGAATAACTGCTTAAACTTCATCCTACCACTTTCCCTATTCGACAAAGAAAGACACAGTCCTCGTGGTGTTCTCTGCAACAGTAGGATAGAAAAACCGCAGTTGCAAAAACAGCTTTAATGTCATAGGACAGTACACTTTAGGTTGAAAACTTACCAGTCAGATGTTATAGAATATAGATAATAGGCATTCTTTTCAAGAAATAAAAGAACAATTGACTGATAATGTACTTTTACATTCCAGTGACAGAAATCAGCAATTGTTGTTACAGTTAAGTACATGTTCACAGTTTTGGCCTTGCGTTGCCACACAGGCTTCTGCCCGGCAATACATGGATTCACGGAGGCGCTGGAAAGTGCCAGGAGTATTGAAGACCGGGGTACAGCCATTATGAACGCGATTCAATAGTTACTTTGCAATCATCATCACTGAAGCGTGCACAATATGTTTCAGATTACCTCAAAGGAAAATTCAGGGGGATTCAGGTCTGGTGAACAATTTGTCCAGGATACTGGTCCCTGCTTTCCTGTCCGTTGTTCACTGCAGGCTGTCTCAATATGATTCCTGGCGGTTAATTGAAATGGGATGGGGCGCCACTGGTTTCGTTGGATATCCCATGGGACGGTATCTAATAACTAGGGCAAAGCGTGCTTCAGAAAATGTTGGTAAGCAGCACTAATGAGTCTATAGGGCTAAACACACAAAAACAAAAAATCCTGTGGTTTTAGTCCTCAAGCGAACTATACCGACCAAGCGACCGCCGCTTGTTGGTGAAATTAGTGCCGTCTCTGTGGTCTAGTGGTCAGAATTCCTGGTTACAGATCCAGTGATCCAGTTTCGATTCCCAACGCTACCAGATTTCCTGAGAAATAGTGGGTCCGGAACGGGGCCACTCAGCCTCATGAGGATAATTGAGGAGCTATTTCAAGGAAATAGCTGCTCCGGCCTAAAAAACATAAATTAACGACCGTGGGGATTCGTTGCGCTGACCACACGACACCCTCTATCCGCTAAAGTTGGGTTAAACACATGGGCTTACGAAAGAGTCCCAACAATACCAGCTGAAACGTTAATTGAGAACTGCTGATAAGGTCTGGGTTGAACTGTACTATGTGAATTTACATCACTCCAAATGTGTCTGTTATGGAAGTTTAGTATACCGTTCCTTGTGAAACCTGCTTCGTCAGTGACGAGTATGCGACTGTTGCAGAAGGAATATTCGGCATAATGTTGAACTGGTAAAATGATTGGCTTGGGCGAAAATCGATGGAACTTAGAGAGCCAGTACACGGTGCAAATGTTGCGAGTTAACTGTTGTGAGCATCACACGTTCGGGAGGTTGAGTTTGACAAAAGTTGGAACTGAGATTCTCCTTTTCTCACTTCGTTACGCGCCCTTCCACATCCACTGTTCGCTCACGTCTGGGTCTTCCGCAGTGCACCATCGAAGGGCGAATCTGCCTAATGCGACAATCGACGGTGTGAAACGTGCGTGGTTTCGAAATCTACTTTAAGGGTACCTCTCCGAGTAAAATCTGAGTGCCTCTGGACCATTACCACTGACTTTACCGAAAATTAAAGGCATATTGGCGTCTTATCGGAATGTATAATTGTCCACTTTATTTACAGACTTAGAGATCAACTGCCATGCTGAAAGAAAAGCACTTATCTGTACTTACAATTCACTGGAAATGAATGTCACGTGTTAGTGTACGTGGTCCCTATGCTTAACTAATTAAGCGCTATGGGGGAACAGATGAATAGATCCATATTTTCTTGACCTTGGCAGTAGTTAGAGGTGAGTGGTCAGCTTCACGCCCCTGCGGCTTTACTCCCGGGGAAAGAGTCACCTGTATTCATTGGATAGGAATTTGGATGGATCACAGAACCGGTCTGGACGATTTGGAGAAGAGAAAATTCTTGACCTTACAGGGATTCGAGCTCTGACCCCTCGGTAGACTAGCTCGTAGCCCGTCACTGTACAAACTATGCTATCCCGGCTCCACAAGTCTCAGTCTACACATAGGAAATGTGTTGTTTGTCGTTGAATGGGAAAAGTGGTATAGATAAAAGATATGTGTTAATTCATGTCATGCAATCTGAACTCCTATTTCCTTCAACAATGTCCTACTGACTGTGTATAGGATTAATATGCTGAAAAAAACGGCCAAGGTCCAACAAAGGGCTGTAGAGCTATAGATAGAAAGATAGATAGATAGATAGATAGATAGATAGATCTCACACCCCAATTTTCTGCACTTATTTCTGGGACATCCTGCTTATGTGCAGGTGACGTGGGGAAGCTATATTGTGAAGCAGCAGACAGAATCGAGCTCGGAAAACCACATTCAGGACAAGAGACTGCAAGGCAGTGAAGACTGGACTTTTTGCTGGTGTAAAAAGTTGATGTTCCTATTGCCAGACTTTGTACGTATTCTGCTCTACAGCAGCAGAAGTTTGTTGATGCTGCTGCTACTTTTACACTTGCCACATCACCATAAAAATCGCCATCACCACTGCTACTGTTGATATTTTCCAACGATACGCGAAGCTAAAATATTGTTACCGGAATATTGCCCATAAAAGACACAATTAAAAGAGTTTAATATTAAACATGACATAATAACTGACTTCAAATTAAGAAATTTTACAAGCCTATTCAATACAAAATGTTAGCTGTGATGTCCAAATTTGAAACTCGACACGTCTGTTTTCTGTAGGTCTGTGTTTATTAGCTTCGTTGCCCCCCATTACCCCTTTTCACATCACAAACCCTACTTTCTTTAGAAGAAATTTTCTATTATTATATTATAGACTATATCTCACAACTTGTAATTTATTTAATTAGTCTGCAAATAACTGAGATTATTGTGAGTAGAATGATAGGAGAGTTGCAGAGTAACGAATTGAAATGTATGTGAAAGAAAGCGGTTGTGGGCTAATGACAGGTACTATACAGGAACTTGTCTGGTGAGATTGAGGAAAACCACCATAATATCCGTCGGTCTTGCAAGTTTCTGGGCCGATATTTGATAATGGAACCGACCGGCCATCAAGCAAAAATGCCACCCACACGAATGTGATATTAGGTTAAGTTTCCTTGTACTTAACTAATCAAGCACTACGCCATGAAGGCGTATGGGGGAGTGGATCTATAGATCCACATTATCTTGAACTCGGCACTAGTTGGAGGTGAGAGGTCAGCCTCACGCCCCGACCGCTTTACTCCCGGTATCCATTGAGTAAGAGGTTGGGTTGTAAGATTTGAGGCTTTCACGGCGGTGACTATGAAGAAAGCAGTCTTCTGGGCTTTGGCACCGTGTATATGTGGTGTTAACCGACGTTTCGGAGGAACGTATCGCCTCCATCTTCAGGGTAGAAGAAAAAATATAAGAAATCTGCAAGGGAAGAGACCGTGAGAAACGGTGAGAAACAGTCTGCTTTTACCGTTGGGTTGTCCACATAGTCAGTCTGGACTACGTGGAGAAGATAAAATTCTTGACCCGGCCAGGACTCGAACTCCGAGCCCTCTGTCAACCAGCCCGTGGCCAGTCGCTATACCGACTACGGTCTCCCAGTTCCAGACATTAAGTGGCAATTATTTTTATTATTACAAACATTAATTTAATACATTACCGCGATCATCATATTTACTTTTATTATAATGTCATGGAAAAATTGTAGAGAGCGCGAGAAACGATTGTTAGCCCAAGCGGTTCCATATGGTACTCAAAGTTTCTCACGAGTATGTATGAGTGATATCCACCCACATACAATTTGGGAAGTACAAACAAACAAAAAAACTCCGTGACCTGTTTTCAGAAAGCGAACTATACCGATCGAGCCACCGCCGCTTGTTGCCGAAGTTAGTGCAAACTTTTGTGGATAGAGGGTGTCGCGTGGTCAGCGCAACGAATCCCCAAAACAGTTAATCTCGGTTTTTCTAGACCGGAGCCTCTATTTCCTTCAAATAACTCCTCAATTATCCTCATGATGCTGAGTGGACCCCGTTCCAGGCCCACTGCTTCTCAGAAAATCTTGTAGCGCTGGGGATCGAACCCGGGATCTCTGAATCTGTGGCCAGGAACTCTGACCATTAGACCAGAGAGGCGGTGGCGATTTGGGAAATACAAATAATAATGTTCCATTGGGGGAAGGCACTTGTGAAGGCTATACTTACCTAAGGAAATGGAAGCCGACTCATCTCATGAAAAGATAAAAATATGCTCCGAATTTTTTAAAGAAGGATATTGAGAAGAATTTATGGCCCAGTTAAGGGAAATGGTACATGGGGATTAATGTATAACCATGAACTCTATAAATTATGTAACAAACCAGATATAGTGATTGCGATCGGAGTAGGGCGGTTGAGGTGGCTCGTACAACTTTTTAGAATGCAGGGACACAATCCTTACAGGAAGTTAACTCCATATAAATCAGAAGGTACTTAACGAATAGGCACATCTGCTATATAGTGGCTGCATTCAGTTGCAGACGGTTTGGAGACAACGGGCTTTATAAACTGGAGACGAAAATTACACAATCGAGACCAAAGGAGTGAAGTCGTAAATGAGGTCAAGGTTCCTCGTGGACTGCAGCGCGTGTAGAAGAAGAAGAAGAAGAAGAAGAAGAAGAAGAAAGACGGGGACCTGTAATAATATAGGCTTATACTGTTGTCTCAATCATTGCAAACAAAATTGAAACACATTTTCTTAATAGAGGCTTGACCAGTTCTCCCCACAACTTTCTGTTTCACATTAATCCTTAATGTTTTGTTTTGACCGTACGTCGGTCATTCTTTTCCTTTACGCCGTAACCAAACATGGGAGTCGGGCTGGTCCCACCCCTTTTCCTATTCGTGAAGTCCTGGCTTCAAATCTCGGTCCGGAGACCGAGTATATCGACTGGTTCATTGCTGTTTTCCTAAGTCCCTCCAGATAATTTCCAAGTTAATATCTCATTTTGGGCTAAGAACGCATTTCTGCAAATCCTATCGAGCTCATTTTTAATTCAAGCATCCCAACATTCAGCGCTTACAGTATGAGCTACTACCATCATCGTTAAATAAATATATTTTATTGAACATCTTGGTGGAATGATTAGACCCCCTTCATACTCGGAAAGTACTTGTTTCGAATCACTAACCGTGACGTTCCTCCGAAATGTCAGCTGACTTTCGACGGACTGCATGGCGCTATATCCCAGAAGATAGAACTCTTCATAACCACTGCTGTGAGAATCTCAAAGTTAAAGTAAAGTTGTCCCTGTGCTCAACGAATTAAGCACTACCCCATGAAGGCGTATGGAGAATGTATGTATAGATCCACGGTTTCTTGACCTCGGCACTAGTTGGAGGTGAGTGGTCAGCTTCACACCCCGGCCGCATTACTCCAAGGGACAGAGCCCACGGCACACATTGGATAGGAGGTTGGGTGGACCCCAGAGCCGGTCCGGATGACTTGACTACCGGGACTTGAACTCCGACCCCATAGCCCATTGCTAAACCCACTGCGCTACCCCGGCTCTTTGTGAGAACCTCAAATCCTACAAAAAAGGAGAAGGGTGCGAAGGAGTGGGAAAGGCAAATTTTCCTCAAACCTTTCCCTCTGTTTCCGAAGTCTGATAATGAACAGTTGTAGCTATCGACGTGGGGTCCAGACAGTTTTGGAGCATAAATTCGGGCTAAGTTACCAGAAGATACCCACTCTCACAACTGATTTGCTTCTTAGGCCAATTTAATTATGATATATCAACAACGGAGGGTTTATGGTCCCGAATATGATAGGGAGATGGATCATTAATGATAATAAGCCAAGGATTTATTAGGAAATTTCTTTTTATTATTCTTATTGGGGTGAGACTGAGTCCACTCGGTACTGCGGCCACTACCGGCCTATTTTACCAGCCCCAGATGATAGATAATTATGATTATCGAGCAACTGGTGGAATGAAGTTTGGCAGGGCAATCCGAAGTACTTGGAGAAATCCTGACCCAACACCATTTTATCCACCACAAATCCCATACGACCAGACCCGGGCTCGAACACGGACCCCCGTGGTGGGAAACTAGCGATTAACTGCCTAAGCTATGGCGTGGCCTGCAGCATTCTGTTGCACTGTCTTTTGTAACACTCTGTTCCAACTCCTTGACGTCTTTTGGCAATTTCATCGAAATATTAATATTCACACGACTTCGTCTCCTTTATGTAACACAACGTGTTTCGGTGTAATTGTCCATGGCCAGATGCACATACGATACGAGTAAGATTCTGCGTTAAATGAAACTGCTGCTCTCCTACTACGCTGTTCTGCTTTCAATTGTTTGTATAAATGCTTCAGAATATTGTAGGTTATGTTTTGTTATCTTGCCGTTGTTATGCACGTGTCTGGTGTACGTTTCTGTTGGTTTGTTGGTTTATCCTTTTGTTGTGTTTGTGACTGCTGCAGAAGCGGAAGCTTGCCGTTGTTAAGCATAGTCCGTAAATACAATAATACAAGTATACCATATTTACACGCTGTATATATTATTTTAACTGTAATGTACTAGGACAAAGGCGAAGAGCCTTAACAACTTGACAACTTCAAGTTAGTAAAAATGGTGTGTATGTTAAAGTAAATATTTGACACATTTGAACATTGCAAGAAAAGAATTTACTGAAAAAATCCAAACTTCAGGGCACCTACTGCGTTGCTATTTCATTGCATTGCACATCGGTTTCTTGGTGCTGATATAAACCATTCTCCCAGCATTTCGAGCACCTACCGGCATTGTAACCATATCCAAAATGTCGATATTTGAGGTTTCTGAATTATGTTTGGATTGTAGAAGACAAGTTATAGGGACGAACTGGATAATACTATTGCCCCCGAGGGTTGGGAGTGTGTTCAGGCCCCAAGCCTCAAGGAATCCCATCTTGCTTTCGTCCAGCCCAAATTTTAGAATAAATATTACTACTATAACTGATCATCTTTTATTTATGTATACTATCTCTCGGTTTTTGAACACCAGAGATCACGTGATATTGTTCTAGCTACTTGTACCTGATAACAGGGCATGTTAGTTAAACAATTTTGCATTGTCAGATGGTTCTGTCTTTTGTAAAATAAAGCTAGTAAAATACATTTTTTTGCAATTTACTTTGTCGAAACCTGACGTGTGAGCGGTTCTGGCGTGTCTGAAAATGACATCGGGTGTGGGAAATGAGGTTTAAATGTTTTAGTTACTATCGTGTACTTACCTTTCATACGAACACATCTTTGTATCTTGTAACGTTTCACAAAGTAACCAACGTCGACGTTTTAAAGAGAACCAAACTCAGCAGACGCCTTGATGTCACTCGAAGGCACAGGTACGCCCATCGTCCCGTTCAGTTGCTGCTCATAACACGAGACGGACGCCGGGTTTGAAACTTCAATGTCTTCTTTTGTTTTTCAGAAACAAAACACACGCGACAAGCACAATCAGATGTAGGTGGAGGTGGAATTGCCGTCTGACCTCTTTCACTGCTCACACAGGTAGGATTTGATTCAGCATTATCTTAAGCTATCTCTTCTTTAGTACTGAAAATGTTACCCCCTCCTTCTAGTTATAAGTCACGTGACGCGATGCATCGGCCTCCTTTCCTCACTGTTCCTCCTCCTCTTCCACCCTCTTTTCACCCGTCGCTAAACGCAACGTAATACAAATCTCAGCAGTGACAGCTGAGTTAGCCGTAGGCCCTTAAAAGCGGCATTCAGGTAAAAGGAAATCCTGGGGAGAATTTCGGACGCCTGTAGCTAATAAGGCGATGTCTAGCTGATATGGCAAGGACAGGAAGAACAATATAATAAGTCATAAATTTAACAATCCTTTTCTGTGTATAATTTCAGAACCTTTGTTTTGCTTGGGTGTGAAACTTTGTCTCCCACATTAAGAAAAGGACATGGATCATTTGTGTGAGAACGGGTTGCGGGGAAATTATGGATATAGACGTAAAAGGTGACGGAAAGCTGGAGAGAACTGCGCGACGAGGAGCTTCACAGTCTGTAGTCTATATTATTATAGAGTCTAAATTCACGAGGATGCGATGGGCAGAGCATGTAACACGCATAATGGCGATTAGAAATTAATTCATGTCATGTAACCAGGGAACGCGATAAGAAATTGATGGGTTCCGGATTAGACGAAGCTGTTTATTGGATAACCTGTTTCCGTTCGGAAGTCATGTCATTATGTCTCACCTATTATAAATTCTGGCTTTAATTTCCACTGCGCCACACCGTAACCTTCAGTAAAGTAGACAGAGCAAGCACCCTCGCATTTCTGATGAAGAGAAAAGTTCCTCTTCTACCTTGACGGGTTAGGCTGCCTGACCTGTTTCCGTTCGCAATTCATGTCATTATGTCTCACCCAATATAAATACCGGTTTTAATTTCCACTGCGCCACACCGTAACCTTCATCATTATTATTATTATTATTATTATTATTATTATTATTATTATTATTATTATCGGGTCCCTGTTTGATATATCCGAGACATTCCTATGTTCAATATTTGTTCTGTTATTAAAAATTGACC
>NW_019744122.1:311234-387591 GCF_002891405.2 Cryptotermes secundus
TGAGCCTTTTAGTTTTTGCTTAGCGTAATTCGGAGTAATGTTTTTGCTTTTACACTCTCGATTGAACCATATGTGAGCATTAATTCTCAGTAGTTTTCTTTTTGTATTAGTATACTGATTAACCAATCTAGCTTGACAGGCATCTACTAGTGTAACGGACCAAAAATGAAACAATTCAAAATAAGTTACTATTATTATCATAATTATTTTTATTAATTTTGTTATTAATATTATTGTTGTTGTTATTATTATTGTATACTGCTCTATTTGAAACTCGAATTATTCTTCGCTGTCACATTGTGGCTTTGTCTGTGTGCGTTTGTTTCTGTATCTTTATTTATGCTCACTTTGTAATTAATGTAGACTATCATATTTTGTATTCTATTTTTTAAATTATTGTTGTGTATTTCTCTCTATTCGTGCTAACTTTGTAATTGACCTCTGTGCTATTAAGTTTGCAAGTAAATAAACAAGAATTGAATTGAATTGAATTGAATTATTAGTGGGGTGAGACTGAGTGAGTCCGCGGCCACTAGTGGCTTACGGTACCAGCCCCAGGTGATAGGTGAGGGTGGTGATGATGAAGTAACTGGGTGAATGAAGAGTGACAGAGGAAACTTAATTACTATGAGGAAACCTGCCCCAGCGCCACTTTGCCCACCACAAATGTCACATGATCAGAACCAAGCTCCAACCCGGTACGCCGCGGTGGAAAGCCACCGACTAACCGCTTGAGTTGCGGCAGGCCATGTGATCTTCAGGAAAGTATACTGATGAAGCACCCTCGCATTTCCGATAAAAGGAAAAGTTCCTGGCAGAAATGATTTGGCCTACTTTCCTATTCCGTATCTTTCTAATTTTTCAGTTCTATCACCATTATACGTGTAATCGTTTCACATCCTTTCTGTGGGCCAATATATTCGTCGAATATGACCTCTAAAAATCGTAAAATTGCCACGTCTTGCAGTGTTTGGTTTGCAAACAGATCTTCGCACACAATGTCTATATATTGTATGTTTGTGGTCTATGTCTCTACCAAATATAATAAGCTTACCAAGAATGGTTTATTACTTATCTCCATCAGACCGAAACTAAAATTCTTACAGTGTCTCCTTTTTTTGTTGACATTTCACTACAGTTTTTAACGTAAGGAAGCTGAGTATTTTAAAAATACTTATTATCATAATGTGGCTCTAGAGTTCCTCCCTCCTCATAATTTCGCGCCTCCATGTTATTATGGGCGGGAAACTACTTGTAGCGCTGACTGTCCTCAAGATTACCCCTCGGGATGAACCTCAAGGAAAACACTTTTTCTGCTTCCAGAATGTGTGTTTGTTGGTCCATTATCTAGTAATGGATATCCTTCCATTACTGAAAGAATATGCTTCGATAATGTGTTTACCCAGTCGTTGCGTAGCAATGGGTATATGAGTCACAATATTGTAATAATATGGATCCATATTAAAGTAACAATTCAATGACTAAGATCATATTTATATACCTGTAGACGATGATGACTCTGTGAAGGCCGAAACTTGTAGCGACGCCTTTACCAAATAAATTAATATTGGTAGATTAGTATTGATTTATTCGTTGATATATTGTATTGTGTAGACGGTCCCATAAAGCGCTACAATGTTTGCATTAATATATTATCGCCACAAACTTTTAGATAATATGTATGATGTGTTGTTATGATATTGTTCTGAATAGGATCCAGAGACAAGTACTTAAGATAATATTGAATTTAAGCATCCTGTTGCACACACACACACATTTCCGTCTTAAATGCAACTTATTGTCTGCACACAAAAGAACTTAACAACATAAGTAGCCTAGCAGCGTGGAAAACCCCACAGCCAATGGTGCATGCATAACAAAACTGATATTAACACTACGTCAACATCCCTACGAACTGCACATATAGCACAATGCACAAGTCGCAAAGAAAATGCTGCCCGAACAAACCCAAAAAGAGTAATACTCAGTCAAACATCTTTTAAATGAATGGACGACGACCACAATACAAACATTAAGATGTTAATTCATTTTTAATTATGGTTAATTTTTTAACTAGGATATGTCGCCTTCACACTCACTTACTCATGGAGCTGAGCCCTTCTGGAGAAGCCGCCAATTGTGCAGCTACTCATGACTTTCCCAGCATTTTATGGAACCGGAAAGTTCATGACCGTGTTCACAAGAGCCTTCCACTGGTCCTTATCCTGAGCCAGATCAATCCAATCTATCCCATCTCTCTAAGATCCATTTTAATATTATCCACCCACCTACACCTTACGCGATACCTAATTTTGACATACCTGTACAGTGCAACAATTTAGCAAGGTAGACAACACTTGATGATGGCCGTAAACATGTATTGAGGAAGAAGGGTGACTCGATAACAAGTTGCATTTAAGACGGTAATATACAGAATGTGTACAGAACATTACTTAGGATGATAGCTTCATCCATCCGTACATTCATATTTAATCTACTGAAGAGATTAATATTAATATACTTAGTGGATTTTATATCTAATTCCTCTTTACGTGACATCGAGATATAGTTCTATCAGTTTTCTCAAAAACCAAATGATTATAAAATAAAAGACACACGACATGAGACATAAATCTTATTATCCACAATTTCAAATACAAAAACAGTGTTTAGAATTGTAAAATAATCTATGAATTTTGGGTGCGAAAAGAAGCGATTGTAGCGTGTTTCATTTCTCCTTACATTTCACTGTAAAGGCTGAAAAGAACTACGAGAAGTCTCCAAGAATTATGTTTACGCACTTCAGAGTTTTTTTATTGCTAGTGGGGTGGGACTAAGTCCCTTGTACTGCGGCCACTTCTGGCCTATTGTACCAGCCCCAGATGATAGGTGAGGGTGATTGTGGAGCAATTGGTGGAATGAAGATTGGCAGGGGAAACCGAAGTACTCGGAGAAAACCTGCCCCAGCGCCACTTTGTCCACCACAAATCCCACTTGACCAGACCCGGGATCGAACCCGGGCCACCGCAGTGGGAAGCCAGCGACTAACCGCTTGAGCTATGGCGCAGCCTCCACTTCAGAGTTAGATTCATGTTTTTCTTAAAATTTCATGGAGTAGGCCTCTTGCCTGTTCTTATTCAAAATCAGCCCTGGGACTATAACTGCTTAATATTTCAGTACGATGAGTTGAATGTGGGATCGGTCCCCTCTAGGTAAACGGTAATTTATTGGTTGCCGAAACGACATATTAGATGCTATAATGAATTCAAGTGTCATATACGTCAGGAAGTTTTCTTTGCATTCTGTGACGTAAGATGAAGGCCTAAAGTAGTGAGGTATATACATACGTGCCGAATTGTCACAGGAGGGAAAGTTTATAGCAATGGTTAACTTGCAAGAAGGCTTGGCCGTCACTGAAGATACATTGTTATGAACAGGCTTGGAGTCATAAGGAGGTCAGTCAAGTAACTCGTATTTTGTGCAAGCAGACTAAGCGACATTGACACACTGCATGGCGCACTTCACGTAGTCAAGCATATTTTGGAACAATGCAACAATGACACAAAGCGAACTCTTTTCGAAACCAAGCCAGTCTACTCTACTCCACGCATGTTCTTGTAAGTTATCTATCTGCAGTGCATAGATGGGGATGTGAAGACTGATGTTCTCTTGTTTCGTCCCTGAAACCAATTGCATGATAACACCCTTTGATTCTGATTACGTTTTCTATGCGTCTTCTTTTGTATAAATTTTTGGACCCATTGTAATTTTGGGGCCGAGATATTCCGGAGCAAATACGTTTTACATTAACCTCAATCTAATTTGATCAAAATTGTGTAAAAGTTGCCACTTCCTTCATGTGTTTTACATGAAAATATAGTAGCAGAAACGCGCACCCTTTCGAGATTTTAGCACAGACAAATGAGTGTTGCTGTTTTTGTTTTTGTTGTTGTTGTTGTTGTTGTTGCTACTGCTCTTATTGTTTTTGTTGTTGTTACTGCTGATGGTGATGATTATTATTCGTTCCGCATGTTCCATTAGACTTGATGTTCAGTTATTGCAGTTACAAATCCATTGTTGCGAAGGAAATGAACAAGAGTTCTCGTTGCTTAAAGGCATACTACATTTTGTAAACCTTATGTTTTCACGGCGCTGTTCAGATTGTGGCCGTTTGGCTTGTAGCGACGTTAGTTTCTTAGGTAGACACCGAGGCTTTGGAGGAATACGCTTCTTCAACTGAAGATGGAGGTAGCAGGTACCTCTGAAATTTTGGTATCAATCTACAAGACTATACGGTATCACAACCCAGAGTAGCACGATCTGAAGGCATAAATTAATTTCCTTGAATGTCGTTACATATAGGCCACACCGCATCGGAAAACATTTGATGAAAAATTTAAGACCTCAAATTTACAAAACCAAAATTGTAACTATGGTTTTGTATGCATCTCACAATTGGGGTCTCGTCCTGGTGTTTGACAGCAAGGGGAGGAAGGAAACATAGACGTCAAGGAAGGGAAGTGTCAGGAGAGTGAAGAAAACTTCTCGTCAACAACTGACGTCATCAGGGCAAGGAGGATGAAATATCATCAGCAAAGTATGCTCGCCTTAAAATAATGTATACGTGTATCTCAACGTCTCCGGCGGCACTATGCTACACGCCGGAAGGTCTCGGGTTCAATACTCGATGAGATTATTGTTTTTTTTTTGTTTACCTAATCCTTCCAGGCGCATTATAGCCCTGGGGTAGACTCACCTTCTCTGAGCCGACTGCATAGAAGATGTGGGAGCCTTGACGCCTCACAATCCTATAGACTTCCATGGTCTATTACAGAGATGGTCTTAACTTTTATTTCAACCTCTCCGTCCGTGTCTAAAACATCCATGGAAATCACTTTCTGAAAGTCCGGCAAAAATAACCCCGAACCTGACTTGTGTCACACGAAATGGGAAAAGCAGAACAAGGATAAAAAGGGAAGGGTGGGGGGAAAGGACAAGGAAGGACTGGGTTCTTTCCGTCGTCCTCTTCCTCCACGTACCTTGGCTGGCTAGCCAACCTACGTTTGTATACTTTGTTATGGTCAGCAAAGCTCTGGGATGCTTTGCTGCATCTGTAAGTATATTGGTCTGAACATCTTAAGGAGACTGTTTGCAGGACCACGAAACGATTAAATGGATGTAGAAGGGTTGTACACAATAATCGGCACGCTACAGATACTGCATACATTTCTTTATTAATATAATATTAAATTGCAGCATCCTGTTGCACTCTGTAGATCTGATTTTGTGTTCCACTTCTTGCCGTCTACGTGCACCGTCGGTTAATATTTGCTTGTCTTCTCTTTATTGTACATCACTTCATGTTTCGGCCTAATTGACCATCATCAGGTGTGCAAGTTGTTGTGAAGAAGGAACCTGCTCTCATTTTATAATGTTTTGCCTAGGACTATTCTAGGTTATATGGCTCGTCGTGCTGATGCTACGCATGTGTCTGGTTTATGGGTTTGTTGCTTTGTTGACTAACATGGCGTTGGGCAGACTTCAGCCCTCAATACAGCCACAGTACTTTTTGGAATGGACTCTACAAGTTTTGAGCCCACTGTAGCAGAATTTTATACCAGTTTTCTTGAAGAACATTTTTCCAGTAGGAGGAGGGAAATTGTCCCTCACTCTAATATCTAAAACTGTCACAAATGCTCCAGCTAAACGCACACCAACGATCTGTTCTCTTTCAAAGTCGGAGAAGTCTCCCATTCTCCGATTCTTTCACACGGAATGTCACTCACCACAATCACTAATGCACTTACACAAGCACTACAGTATGTAAACAAACGAAAAAACACTGAATGTTTCCAATTGAAATTCCTTCAATGTAGCCAACACAAATTTTATTCTTCAATTTCTTAGTGGTTCCATTATTTTGCCCACTCCGTGTATATCAAACGACTTCGATGTGTGTTCCGTAATGACAGTCAGACTGTGGTCTCCTGGCATGTGACATCGAGTAGCGTGGTAGATGGTTACAGAGGTTTCCAGTCTCCTTCTATCCTAGATAGCGGGTTCCTCCGAAAATTTGGTATTCACGTGTCCATGTATGCAGCGTTACATTGAAGTTTTAATATTCATCGGCGTGAATACTTCGAATCTCATATAAATACACATTTTCTCTGGCGAAAAGTCACTTTGTGGAAAGTGTTGTGTGGGAAGGCATATTGTCCATTTGCAAAAATCTACCTGTCCGTCAAGAATGTGGTATTTTTCGACGAACGTACTACTGTAAACATTATGAGCCTTGAAGATGGAATGATTGGTTGCATTTGTTGTGAGAAAAGGATTCGAACTGCGTATTTGTTTTGGTAGAGGTATTAAATCAGTAGGGCTTTGACCTTTGTTTTACAGTGTACATTTTTTGGTGTTAAAGGCAAACAAAATCAAACTCGTTGGTTTTAGTCCGCAAGCGAACTATACCGACCGAGCGACCGCAGCTTGTCGGCGAAGTTAGTATCAACTTTAGCGGATATAGGATGCCTCGTAGTCAGCGCAACCAATCCCCACGGCCGTTAATTTCGGTTATCTAGACCGGAGCCGCTATTTCCTCGAAAGAACTCCTCAGTTATACTCACGAGGCTGAGTGGACCCCGTTCCAAACCCACTATTGCTCAGAAAATCTACTGGAGCCGGGAATCGAACCCGGACCTCTGAATCTGTAGCCAGGATCTCTGACCACTGGACCACAGAGTTAAAGATTTTGGAATTTATCACTGGAGATTTTGGACAATTATGTGTACTTTAGTTTTATGCCAATCATTTGTGAAAGTACGTATTTAATAATTTAAATATCGCAATAAGTTTCTACAATGTGTTCTACTATTACAATTTTATAAAAACATTAGAGCTCTTAACCTCACTCAAGCATTTTCAAGATAGTATACTACAGGAAACTCCACATAGCACAGAGATAAATTTTCCTAGAATGCAGGAAAACTTTTATATAACTGGATTTTGTGTGACTGAAATAATTATCATTTTCAAGGCCTCACTTCCCACCCAGCCGACCGTCAAGTCAGACCAATGTAACGCGTTGAGAAACGTTGGTATGGAAGACTCACGTTCCTTCAGTCACCGCTTCCTCCAAACTCTTCCTGAGATTTGTGAGTAAAGTTTCATTCTTTATCATTTTCTTACGAACGAGAAACTGTATGACAATGAAGTATTTCTATTATATAAAATACGAACTGAGTTTTGGTTACTTAACATAAAGGTGCTGAAAAATGTCGTTACATGATCGAGCAAGCAACAGCATTAGTTTTCTGCATAACAGGGCTATATCAGACGGGACATAAGTAACAGATTCATGAGTATTGTACTAGGTCCAAATTTTGCAAGGAAATCATAATTTTATAGCGAAAAGTTATTAATTTGTAACGACCATTTACGAAATTTAATTGCAAATTAATAGAATTTACTTTAACCCTCTTTTGGACTCTATACTTCGAAGAGAATCATGAAACTGAATAAATATTTTTACATCCGTAACAGAAGCGAAGCCCAGAAAGCGCAGTCGGTTAGCGGCTGGCAACCGGCTGGCTACCGGCTGGACAGCCCAGGGGTCGGAGTCCCGGTAAGGACAAGAGTTTCTCCTCTCTGCGTCGTCGAGACGGGTTCTAAAGCCCACTCAGTCCCCTATCCAATGATTACCGGGGACTCTATCCCCGGGGGTAAAGCGGCAGGGACGTGAAGCTGCTCACACACCTCCAACCTGTGCCGAGGTCAAGAAAATGTGGCTCTATAGACCCACTCCCCATAAGTTTTCATGGCGTAATGATTAATTGGGCACAGGACTTCAGTTATTCTACCGTACACCCATAGCAGATGAAACGCTGAAATTCGTCCGGATTTGCTAAAAACAAAACAGAGGAAACATGAATTAAATTTTTTTTTCTGACAAGTGCGGTTGAAGTAGATGCCAAGGTCTGGATTCTGCAGCTGCGACCTTGATCTTAAAGAGTTAGGGGCGCAGGTGTGAGTCTGCGGAATGCTCATTTGTAGAAAAACAAAAATTACACTCTTGAAATTGTTTTGTTCACTGAGTTGGCTGCAAACGCTTTCGTAGTCTAGCATTCATTTCTGATGCTCCGTATTCAGGAGTTCGGATTCGAACCCAACAGAGTAGGTGCCTGCCACCCCTCACCTGAGGACGGAAACAGATAGGTTCCGAGATGTTGTGTTCTGTTGTGAAGCCTGAACACCCAGTAGTCCTTAGATTGATATTTTTGATACCTAAAAGGAAATATAAAAAAATAACAACCTAATTACTCTTGAGAAGATAATAGATTCTTAGCTGATAAAGAAATTTCCCACTTAAAATCTGAAGCTTCACTGGCGTATTTACCAGCTCCAGCCAGACAGACTCTATTAAGAGCCGGAATAGTCCAATCCACGCGATCACACCCTAAAGAGATCATTTTAATATTATCCCTCTATATGCTTCCAGGTCTCCAAAACTGTCACATCTCTTTGGGTTTTTAGGTTTTAACATATTGTTTCTGTTTCTCTACGCTCTTCCATGCGTGCTACATTTGAATGGTAATTCCCACACTTTCTTTAAAAAATAATGAAATTTTTTTTTTAAGTGAAACATTTTGTTTCGTTATTTCAAAACGGTACGAAATCCTGAGCTCTGAAGTGATTTATGAGCTGCTGAGATTTCTGATGCATTTTAGGAGGAACATTTTCGAAAACTCCAAAAACTGTACCAGCAAATTGAGTAAGAACTCATAAAGAATAATCTAAAATATATTTTTCGGAAAAGCTTCCCAATATATGTCGAAGGATCACTCTTGTTCGACAGGCAAATACAAACAGGACATACATTAACTTCCCCACTGCTTATTGTTACGTATGAAATCACAGCTATTACATTAATGCAGAAACTGTAATTAGTCGCACTGCACACGCGCCATGAATGCAACTTTCTGTGCGCGTTGAATCACTTCTGGACAGCGCTTCTTGCGTATGATTCGACAGTCCTGGAAGAATCCTTCGTTCCTAGGAAACCCATGGCTGCTATCGCTGAAGGTCACCAGACCTGAATATAACAGAAAAATACGGTATCGAAATATACGGAAAGTATCAAATATGTCAGATTTGAGGCATTCACGGCGGTGACTATGAAGAAAGCAGTATTCTGGGATTTGGCACCGTGTATATGTGTTAACCGACGTTTCGGAGGAACGTATGGCCTCCATCTTCAGGGTAGAAGGAAAAATATAAGAAATCAGCAAGCGAAGAGACCGTGAGAACTGGTAAAAGCAGACTGGTATTGAGTATGCCAAGGACCCTGAGAGCTATACCAGCGGTAGCGTAGCTACTGGCAGGGTCTCCCTTGCTGGACAGGTCAAAGGGTAGGCATCAGACGAAGAGAGAGACTAAGTCCATTGTACTGCGGCCACTTCTGGCCTATTTTACCAGCCCCAGATGATAGGTGAGGGTGATTGTGGAGCAGGGAAACCGAAGTACTCGGAGAAAACATGCCCCAACACCACTTTGTCCACCACAAATCCTACTTGACCAGACCCGGGATCGAACCCGGGCCGCCGCGGTGGGAAGCCAGCGACTAACCGCTTGAGCTATGGCGCGGCCCGTAGCCACCTAGCAACGGACGTCTCTTCTAATTACACATTCCGGCTTTTAGCGGGCATGCAACATTACTCCCTCCTTTAACTGATGAGTAACTAAAAATTTCGAACCTGTTCGAGGTTCACACTTTTTTTTTCTACAGAAGGTCCAGAAGAATAATGCGTTTACCTAGACCCCAGATGCGGCCACCACGAAATTCTCCCTCAAACTTCATCCCATCGGATCTCCAGAATACTCCGTGTCCGTGGAACCAACCCTGCATAAATTCGCCCTCGTACCTGCAGAAAAAAGCAACATCACAAAAAACCTATCCAACCGTCGAAGCCAGTCAACTGTTTATTGTCATTCAGTCGCTGGCCAATTTCAAGTGTTTCTATGCCTACATGCACTTTTGTCCCACTTTTCTTTTTCTATATATCATCATAACTTAACTGGTCGATTGCAAGAACATTGTGTGAAGACCACCGAGGGGGGCTAATATACTCAGTAACCAATTTACGTACAAAGCTGCTGTTTAAAGCTTCACATTAGCAGAGATCTAAGGAGAATAAATTGAATATACACGTAAGTACCTCTGTGGAGCATACTACTTCTTCAGGTAATAATTATCACTCAAATGGTCAAGAAATTTCTGCCTTAAGTGGAATTCGAAGATTCATTATCGCTTTCAGAAGAGTACGCCACTGGACCATTTCACGAACCAGATTAATTCAACTTACACTCACTGAGTCTATTTCTCTAAGATTCATTACAACCTTATCCTCCCATCTAGATCTAGGTCTCTCAAGGTATGTTTTCTTCTCTTTAGGTTGTCCATCTAAGATTTTGTATCGATTTCTCATGTAGCCGTGCGTGCTACGTATCGAGCTCATCTTACCTTCATCGATTTGATAAGCGTAATAATATTTTCATATTATGAAGCTCACGATTATATACTTTTTTTTCCCAATCTTTCTATCACTTCCTTCTCTTAGACGAGAAAGTTCTCTAAATGAAATAGGTCTGCATATTTTAATTTTAAATATACGTATTAGTTTAGAACTCTTCACTGCTCTTGTAACATAATAAAATAAAGAAACCACAATGCGATAAAGTTTACTTTGAACTTATTTCTGTTAATTACTGTTACTTCAGTTACTAGTTTCTTATTGTATATACTTAAATCATCACATGAAAATTTAATCAATATAAAGTTGTCCTTGCACTTAAGCGCCAAGCAATTTGGAATGCATGGAGAAATGGTGTTAGAACTTCAGGCGTTCTTGACCCTAGGAACTTAGGTGAATGGTAAGCTCTGGACACTTTATGCCCTTTGGATAACAAGTAGGTTAGGTGGGCCCACAGCTCATCTGGACATGATGACAAACAGGAAAGTATTTTAATTTTTCCATTTAAACATTTTATTATAATCATAAATGTTTTCTTATGGAGCCACAAAATCAAATTTTACATGTTGTTTTATACAAGGGTGACATTTAGTGACTCAACATGAGGAAGATGTTGTAGAACAGGTTACTGCAGGTAATATTCTGACTTAAGAGGGAGGAAGTGAAAGAAGAATGACAAAAGAACACAATAAGAAGCTTCATAATATGTAGTTCTCAATACATATCATTAGGGCAATTAAATTGAGGATAAAATGAACTGGAAATTTAGTACCGACATGGAAGGTAAGAAATTCATATCAAGATTTCAGTTGATAAGTCTGAAATAAAGGGACCTCCTGAGAGATGGTGATTACACTAAAATTGATCCTACAGGAACAGGTAATGAGGATGTGGATTGGATTCAGGTGGGTCAGGATAGAGTCAAGAGATGGTCTCCTGTGAGAATGGTATTGGGCCTTTCGGTTTCAAAAAAGAATAATTTCTTGACTAGTTAAGCCATTATAAGCTCTAGGAGGACTCTGCTTCATAGATTTGGTAATTAATTACAGTTAGTATATTAAACTATATACCCACCGAGCGACCACCGCTTGTCTCCGAAGTTAGTGCCAATGTTAGGGGATAGAGGGCGTCATGTGGTCAGTGCAACGAATCCCCATGGACGTTAATTTCGGTTTTCTAGACCAGAGCCGTTATTTCTTGTGATAGGTCCTCAATTATCATCTCGAGGCTAAGTGGACCCCGTTCCAGACCCACTACTTCTCAGAAAAGAATCTGGTAGCACCGGGAATCGAACCCGGACTTCTGGGTCTGTAACCAGGAACTCTAACCACTAAACTACAGAGGCGGTCAGTATAGTTCGCTTGCGGACTAAAACCACCGAGTTTGTTGTTTGTTATTTATATTAAACTATATCTGAGGTAAACAGGTTAAGATGGTGGTGCATTGTACTGAAGTGAGTAAGTGGGTCAAAATAGCTCAGAGGCAGGCAGGCGGTTGGATGGATGGGTGGACGGACAGGCCCCTGGGCAGGTGTCCATACTTGGTCCTAGTCAGTCAAGTAACTTGGAAAGAAGCAAGCATTCATACTTGGCTCCATCAGGAAAACACATGACACCAAGGCCAGCACAGAGTCCATTCTGGAAGGCGCCATCATATCGTGTGCCATCAGGCAGAGAGAGGTGCCCCATACCATGCTTCTGACCACGTTGGTTCCAGTCGCCCACATACTGCGTCCCATCCTTGTAACGGTAAGCACCAGTCTTGACAACACCATGCACCACTGCAACATGGCATCTCCATTCTGCAGCAGTGGGCACATGGGGATATATGGAATTGATTGAGAGCCAGAGGGCCTCACAAAGGAATATATACTTCAAGGATAGTTAAACAGCTATCAATTATTCACAGAAAGTCAAACTTTAATAACTGTATATAATTATATACAGTTATTAAAGTTTGACATATTATAATATGTAGGAACTATGCTACCATAAACACAACAAATATTTCAGTATTACATTTAGATTTTTATTTACTGGGACACGTTTCGGTAATACATGACCACCATCAGGCGGAATATGTATAGTTATTGAAATACTGATATGGATCCTTATCGGTGTGTCATATTAAATATTAACATAAAAACTTTGCCTCATATTATATATATATATTGTCTGAGACACACAACAGGATTCAAACAATGAAAAAGAAAATAATAACTGCGATCGTGTTTCCAAAAAATAGGTGGAATTGTAGGCATTTTGTTCCTTAATTTATTTCCGCTTGAGTCTGTCTTGTGGTTTAGAACATAAGTTGATATGGGAAGAAGAAAGAATATTCAGCATCTTGTGACTAATATTTTATACTACAATTTTCCTTAGTCTTTCTTAAACAGATATATAAATAGGGTCACTGTGCCAAAATTTTAACTCAAAATATTTTTCAAGATTTTTCTTTTTCAGTAATTATGTGTACATGTGCACTGATTTTCAGATATTACTTTAAACTGTGGTTTGTTGAAAGGATATAAAAAAGACCTACAAATCCCGGATAATAACTGTTATTGAGCAAATAATTTGTCACTGAAAATCTCAACAAGCAAATAAATTCCTTGCTGAAGTTGCTGCAGATTGAACAGCAAGGAAAAGAATATGTTGCTTTTACTTATTGTAAGATTTTGGGGTGGCAAACAAATTTGTAATTTCAGGAATAAAATTTGGCATTATGTTAAAGTCATATAATAATTTATTTAGGAACAGCGATGTATTAGTATTAGAATATTTGGCCACAAGAATGCAGTTTGAAAATTACAGAAACCATGAGACCATTAGAGATGTGTATGAAACACCACTGAATTATATTTATTCAGTAGGCACAAAAACATAATGACTATACTAGGGCTGAAGAGTGGGTTTAAGAGTGCATACTTACAGGCCTCCATTGCTGAGCTGCTTTATTCAGAATGGTTGTGATTAACTTCTATGCTTGCAGCTGAAGCCATACAAATTGTCTTATCGTGTTACTGCACTCATTTGGTTTCTTTTCATGATGTTCTGCCCTGATATGTTAGAATGAAGTAACTGTTAAGTTTCCTGAGAACTGAAGCCTGTTCCTGCTTTTTAAATGCACTGCTCTCAAATTCTCCTAGTGGACTATGAAAATACCAACAGTATTAAGTTGGTTGCTTAAAAAATAGATTGCAGTCGTCTAGTTTGTAATGCTATGTAATATTGGGGAAGACGACTGTCATTTGGAAGCAACTTGCTTCCCCTGTCTTCACTGTAGTAGTAATCTTGCATATTATATGAAATACATGCCACTGCCAAATATCTGACAAGGGTTTCCTTAACATTAGCTGTTTAGGTTTCAATGTAGTTAAGATCTTTCCCTCAGTCCACATTTGGGGACAGTCACAGAGTTCATCATCACCAAAACCACCACCACCATCACCTCCATTAGTTTTGGTGCATTAGACACAATAGACTTCTCTGATTCCAAGATTTGCTTTCAGTATTAGTATTTCCAAATGTGAGTCCTACAACTGCCTTACAGCATGTGAGCACCATATCTTTTTCTCTGAACATGTTATTAGTGTGTTCTTGAGGAAAACTGATAGCGGAGCAGAAATCCTTTGTGCTATCAGCAAAGTCCACTGCTTGTACTAATCCCAAATCCAAAATAGAGAATTTCCTGTTCTGCTAGAGTTAATGATTACAAAAGAGAACTCCATCCTGTAAACCCAAAGTAGGCTCTCCACTTTTTTATGGCTCCTTGTTAGAGGTGTCCCAATATTTTAACCCCCTGGAATGGGGCCTTACTTAATAAATTTGGATACATCTGCAACCTGTAGGACATGCGTGATGGGGATTTCAGTGGAATTAAAACTTGACTCAGTCAGATACAGTACTATTATTCATGAAGTCTTCCAAAGATCAGTCATAAAATTAAAATACTTTAAATCAAATACAATGCTTAACACTCTACTTTGACAGGTTGATAACTTCCTTGAGATGTTAATAACTTCTCAACTGATAAAGAAAATTTATATTGTAGAATAGAGCAATTCATTTCCATGATTATCAGAGTGTATGATTGAATCCTACACTGAGCCAAATCAATCTTTTTCACATTTGTATTACATATTACTGAATGATCTGGGTTTTAAAGAAATATGAAGGAGGGAAGAAACAAAAGGAAGTGGTAATGATATACTTAAAGTTACTAACCCAACATCTTTCTAGAAGGACAGAGAGAGACCACATCAACCAGGGCTGAACAACTAACAACTGCTTGCATAAAGGAGTTACTTAAATGAGGTGTTTGTGTAAGAGGAAACATAAATATCATAATGAGTTAACAATGATATGATTGTTCATGGTTTGTAACTACATTCAAACAGATCTTTGCATGTATCACATTGTGTAAATATTGCAGTAACAACCAATAAACTATCTGAATCTGTAGCAGCATTTAATTCCTGAGAACAGCAATAGGAAATGAAAGAAATTATGTGAAGAATAATTTCAGAAAATGTGTTAAACCTACAGATATTCTGTTGGATCTGAGGATCTCTCACATGTGGCTATGAAGAGTTATGTCTTCTGGAATATAATGTTGTGTAATCTGGAGAAAGTCAACTGATGCTTTGGAGGAACAAATCACAGGCTCTGCTTGCTGCCTGCTTGGCTTACTCTTCATCCCTGAAGATGGAGAAGATATATTCATCTGATATGTCAGTTGACTTTCAACAGACTACATGTCTCTATAAGTCAGCAGACAGAAATCTCCACAGATACATTTTTGCATTTCAAAATACTTAAGGTTAATGGAATATAATTTAGACTTAAAGGTATTTAAAAGTGCAGAACTGAGAAACCTCACGATTTCTGTTGACCTTACAGTATACTTCCAATAATTAAACCAAGAAGTTCAAATTGAGAGGATATGTAGCTTACATGGAAGAAGTAAGAAATTTATAGGGACTTGCAGAACTTTGGTGTCAAAATTTCTTGAAAAGTGATGAATGGGATTGGGTAAGGGTAAGTTTAGCTTTCATGTTGGCAGTGCTGAATCCAAACCAGACAATAAATTAATGTGTTTCTTTTTGTTTGATAGTATAGTTATCTCTGCCAATCAGAGTGGCTGTCTGGCCTAAGACACATACTGTTTTTGCCCCCTTGAACACTGGAGTTGTGGATTCGAATCCCACTCAAAGCATAGATGTCTGTGTGCATTTATTCTGGGTTTATGTTGTTCTATGTGCAAGTAGCAGCCTCGTGATGGATTGATCTCCTGTCCAAGAAGTCCTACTGACTGTATATAGGATTAAGAATCTGGAAAGCGGTCAAGGTCCAAAGGGCTGTAGCACCATAGATAGAAGAAAAAGAATTATACTTAATGTAATAGAACAGTGATGTATTGGGTTATAATGCAGTACTCTTCATATTTGCTGCCTATGAGAATATCAAATTCAACATTTCAAACAGAATCTCTGGAAATTTTATCGTAAATCATGATTTATATTTCTCAAGAAATTTACATATATATATATGCACTGTACTAGTGACAGTGAAAATGTGGTTTGAATTTNATCGTAAGTCATAATTTATATTTCTCAAGAAATTTACATATATATGCACTGTACTAGTGACAGTGAAAATGTGGTTTGAATTTTACTTGTAAAACTCTGTAAGTCTTTTGGCTTCTCTCCAGCCTGATTCAATGGCTCCATGAACAGTTGAATAATAGGAACTGTGTGTGGCTTCCCCAGCAAACAGCAAAACCTGTGATGAAGTAAAGAATAATATGAGATAAGAGTCAGTACTTGGCAAGATTCAACTGGTAACTAACTACTGGTAAATCATGAAGATACAAAAATGTATACACATATTAAAATAAGACGTAAATTACCACCTAAATACATCTAGTTTATTTTCTTATGCTGGTTACAGGTTGTTCAAATCCTGACACCTTTCATTCATAGAAGACCATATTTGGGGAGTGTATCTATCATTCTTCATGAATGTAGGTATAGCAGATTTTAACTTCATACTATATAAAGTTACACATTGTAGGCCCATACTGTAAACAGATCTTCCCTCAATTTGATTTGTTTCATTCTGGTCCATCACACTAACAATATTATAAAAGATAAAACAACTCTGTCCAGTGGGACTGTTGAAGTTTTTTACTACTTCAATTCTTAACACCCTTACATATTTCGGTCCCTGTAGACCATCATCAGAGGGACATCAATACTCTTTGGAAACCACTATTACAATGGGTGTTCTGAATGTTAAAATATATACACATACATTGTTTGTAATGCACAATATATACAAAATCCAATGTTTTCACAACTACAGCGGTTGTCTTGGTATATCAAAGTTTTTTAAAACTTTTTTTATTGAAGTTAAAATTTATAAACCAAATAGGTTCCTGTCCCTTCTCTTATCGCCTTTCTTGACGGGGGCCGAACTTGTGCCGCCTGTCTATCTTGTGAAGGAGGTTCTTTGATATCATCCTGTGTTTGTTCGTGGCGTGCTGTGTTGTTGTGTCCCTCTGATGATGGTCTATAAGGACCGAAACATGTAAGGGTGTTAAGAATTGAAGTAGTAAAAACTTTAACAGTCACACTGGATGGAGTTATTTTATCTTTTATAAGATCTTCCCTCATTAAAACAGAGAAAACCAAACTGCAGTCAAATCAATCCTGCACAGGAGGCCCTGGACTAAAATTATGGCCTGGAAATCTGTTAGTCAGACTGAGGTTCTTCATGCTTTTCCTCATGACCTCTAGGTAAATGCCAGGAGAGTTCTTCCACGTCCTTTCAAATTAATTATTCAATATAATCATCCTATCATTCAAATTTATATAATCTGAGCTGCTGTAAGCTTTGTTAAATACAAAAAGAATAAACAAATAGCATCAGGTAGAACTGATACGTACAGAAATTCCGTTGTTATTAATCACAGGCTCTGCAAGTTGTGCAGCAGACACATTCAGTCTCTCTGTCTCCATGCACCGGAAGCTGTATGACCCATGGAAATGAGGGTTTGATGACCAGGATGACCTAAAGACAAATAACAATCCTTACTAGAACTACCACTTTGAAAGCTTGAAAGTAAACTGAGCATCTAGTAGACATGTTACTAGTTGCAAAAACTGCATTTTAGAAAACCTTACAGGTTGCATGACTTTTACATCGCTTTGTGCATGAAAACAACAACCTATCCGAAAATATGGACTAACGATTATAATATTACTCTTCTTGACGTTATGGATATATGTAAATGACTCTAACAAGCTCAAGATCCTGATTTTATTATCTCCTTGTTCTTCCTCTTATTTTAATTAACACACATAACAAATTCTATTCTCACATGTAGTCCATGTACAAAGACTGAGTTTTCTGAGAAATGAGCTACATGGGTGCCATGGCGATTTAGGCTGCTAACAATAAAACTGTTTATTCATATGAGTCTTAGTCTCTCATATTGTAGTAAGTACACAGCTTGCGGGAATTTGAGAAGAAGAGGATGAGGAAAATACTTGGGCCCAAGAGTAAGTTATAGGAAACTGGATAAAAGTGTGTAATAAAAACCTGGTACTCTTCATGACATACTAATATGGTGATAAAGTTAAGGAAGCTAAGATTAATTGGAACATGTAACATTCACAGGAGATTAGAAATGCATATACAATTTTAATCTGAAAGCTGGAAGGGAAGAAGACATTGCAGAGATTTAGGTGTACACAGGTTATGACACCAAAATGGACCTTAAAGAAACAAAGAGTAAGTGTATGAATTGAATTCATCTCTTTCAGGATATGATCCAGTGGTGGATTCTTGTGAACATGGTGATGGGAATTCAGATTCTATGAAAGGAGAACGATCCGTTGCAGGCAAGTGACCATTGTCTATTTGAAGATAACTCTGCAACAGGTCTACAGATTCTATTACTTATGAATTCTTTCATTCTCATAAGTATATCAACACTGAGCATTCCTTTTTCCACAAGTGTGACAGCACCTCAGTAATTCTTCAGGTGATGGCACAGTTACATTGAAGGCTTTCCCCATAAACTCTCTGATGAATTCAATGGTTTCCTGCATTAGTTGTTCCTCAGGCAACTGTTCCATATGTCTAGCTGCAGAACCAGACAGCCAGGCACTCAGAACGTGAGGCTGATTGTCTACAACCTCAAACACATGTATATCATGCACCCAGCACTTCTAAAACAGAAAAAAAATGGCCTGTATTGCTTCTAGAAGAAGGAGCATTAAAAATTTACATGAGTCAATATTAATCTTAACAAATAGTGTACCACATCTTTGAGAATTGATGAAGATACTGATGTCTTGGTATTTTTTTAGTTGTAGAGCAGAAAAAAATATAAAATCAATTTAAGAAAATATGAGAGTTGTGTATGAATTCTAGGTTTCTCAGATAGTTGTTGCTCTATCTTCAGACAATTTTAGAAATACTCCCAATACCTTATATCACAGCAAGCAATATCAGAATGTTGTAGTTTAGCGTCCTGTTGCACTGATTTTCGTTCATGATATGTTTGCAGTGTCCATTTTTTAGTGCACTCAATTTCACTTCTCATTTCACAACATGTTTCGGCAACATAGTGCCATCATCAGGTGCTCCATTTACNCGTTTTTATTGGAGTGTGTAGCTTCAATAGTTATCGAGATATGGAAGATAACGCAAACCTCCATTTCAGCGGAAAACGCGTTTTTTCGCATTATAAAAACGCCTGTGCCGGGAGAACCGAGCAGATTACAATTTTTTTAAAAATATTTATAAATAAGTGTACAAAATATAATTTTTTTTAAAAATGGTGAGCGACCTCTCTGGATGATTTCACATGGAATGACCCCTATGTCACTGTATTCTGTTAAGTGTCTGGTGCAATTAATTTACCTGGTAATGTCTTTCTTACACCCATGAAACAGTCCAAATAGATGATATTATTCCATAGCATGCTTATAACTAAAAAAAAAAGAGCCCAAGATTTCAGAGGGGAATAGAAAATGAAATTTCATTACTAACAGGTTCAATGTTAAAAAGTTCCAGACTATTTTATGTGCTTGATGACTGAATATTTCATTCCTCACCTCACCAATACATGCAGCAGTTTCATTGGTTTTTAGAACACTGAAAACAGTAAAATTGTCAGGCCACCATCTGTATGGATACTTCAGAAGAATTTTATCAACGTTTCCAATACATAACCCCTGTAAGAAAAAACCAAGATTAGAAAACATAACTTTAATCCAGAGAAACATGTAGACTTAATTTTGTTTCAATTTCCACATTCCAGCCACAGGAAGCTACAAGCATCACTTTAATGAATATAGTCAATCATTCAGTGTTTCATAATGCCAAAACATTAGCACAAATCATATCTGGGTCTGTAAATAAGACACTATGCCTCTGGCTGAATATTTTGACTCAAAAAATTTTAAACAGTATCTGAATCTTTTAAATTGATGCAATGTATACATGCAGTTCACAAAACCTCCTTGATTCAGAGAAAAGATGAGAAATGCTTACAAAATTTCAATTACTTGGAAGACCTAAGTGTAGATATCAAGGACCTTAAAGAAACAGAGAGAATACAGGCTTGATTCATGCGGCTCAGGATAGTACCTCAACATGGAAACAAACAACAGATTTCCAAGAAAGGTGGGGAATTTCTAGACATGCTGAGTCACTATCAGCTTCTGAAGCCCATGTCCCATGACATATATACAAAATCATATTTTTTTTAAGAATATAGGATACTTTTCTAACTGAATAATAACAGATATTTCCTAAATTTATTGCAACAATTTTTGATACAGCTCCACTTTATACTGCTCAGAGTTCAACATATAAACCCACCATAAAAATACCCATAATTTATGACAAAATAATTAAAAACAATGAAAATTTCCAGGAATTTATTACTTACTTTGATTGCATTTAATTTTTGTGCTGGCAGTGCTGGTTGGAACATGAAATCTCCTCTTTTCTTCAATACACCAAGACTCAGGGTAAGAATAACATGATCTGCAACATGAACTGAACCATCTGAACATTCCACAGCAACTTTATTCTTATTCTCTCCAGATAAATTGTTCCACCTGATTTTGTTTACTTCTGCTTTAAAATTAGTTTTGCTTTCCACAGGCAATTCATTTGAAGGATCAGGGATTCTTTTCTGAAAACAATTCAAATCACATATTAAACATTAGTTTAAAGACGTAATTTTTGCGTGTTTCCATTTTTTCTCTGTCGGTATAGTTCGCTTGCAGACTAAAACCATGGAATTTGTTGTTGTTTTTTTTTGTTTTGTCCAAATATTTTAAGATTGTCAACACACCAAATGATCAGGAATGTACAATTATAATTTTATAAAGATATGATACCTGTAGAATCATTTGATTCTATAGGAAGAATATTCAAAACAGAATAACTGTATTTTAAAACATAATGTTTGATAATCATATGTATTATTGATTTATGATTCTCTCCAGAATGAGCAGCAACTCTTTGAGCTAAGTTCTACAATGCAAATGGCAAAAGAATTTCAACATTCATCAGTGATGTATTGAAGATTTTCAAATTGACTGAAAATGTCAAGAAAGCAAAGAACGTTCGATAGTGACTGAGATCTAGATTTTCTGTTTAAGTGTTTAGTGACTAAATGTGATCCATTCCAGAGGATCATAATCATTGATCACTTTATGCGTACCAAATGTTTGATGGTGCTCAAATCGGGGCTGATATGAAAAGTGCATGCATCATGCACAGGAGAAATTATAAATGCATTTGGAAAACCCAAAGGGAAAAGACCATTTGGGAGCCTAGATGGGAGGGTAATATTAAAATGGACCTAAGAGACATACCATGTGAGGTTGCAGACTGCATCCATCTGTCTCTGGATTAGGTCCAGTGGCAGATTTTTGTGAACATGGTAAACTTTTAGGTTCCATATAGAGAGGGATTTTCTTGACAACTACAGCGACTACCAGTTTCTCAGGAAGGACTCTGCTACATAGAATTACTTAGGATGGAAGCTGAAGTTCCTATACCTCAGTCCAGTTGTTTTATTATCTTGTACTATGCTTCTTATGCTCTGAGTGTCTCACTTTTAACAAATCCAGCACTGTTGAATACCCAGATTTCCATGCCCAAGTCTGCTTTCCTTTGCAAACTTGATATTCCACCTGACCATGGCCAGAAGTTTCATACCATGAATCTGCAGCATCCTCTATGTTTGAACCCTTATGGACCCAATCTAGGAAGGCTCTGGCAAGACTTGAGTTGCTCAGGGGATGTCCTTCCAGTTTTTGTTTGTATCTAAGTAAAGATGGCAATACTTTAAAAAACATTTGGAGCAGAATCATCAGATTTTCAACATAAAAATTCAGAGACCATTAGCTTGGTTTTCTTAGTTCCCTAAGAAGTATTTTCATATTATGTAAAGTTGAATAAGAGATATAAGGATTATTTTGACCAGTCAGTGGCATTCAGGTATCATGAGTTGTCTAATTCTAACACTTGAATGGAAGGACTAAGATATGTCACATCAAACAAGGGTAATCGCTTCAAACCCACTTTACGCTCTTCTATCTCTCATCCCCAAAATTATGAGAATGACATAAAATATTAATTTTCTGAAACTTCCTAATGAAAGAACCATGATTGATGTCAAGAAGTAGTTCTTTTGTGAACCATCTACACAAAGTTTAGTTTTCATTCCCTGAAGAACATGAGTTAAACATCTGATATTGGTTAGGATATAACTATATATAAAAGGATCTTATTCTTGATGTAACAGAGGTGAGTGGTTGCATCAGTGCTTTGGGGCAACAAGCTCAAGTGCCCACTGGAAAACAGACTGGATGGTCCCCACAGGAATTCTAGACATGTGACAGACAAGAAAAATATTACTGTAAAAATATAATGTATATTCTGATATATGCATGCACACACAGCTTGTTTATATGTATATCTGTATTACCCATACAATATCAAATGTTAAAAAGCAGTCATCATTGGTGTTAGGCATTTTTTGGGTCTGCAAGAGAAGACCCTCTAGCTTTAATACTATTTGTAGATTAGTAAACGGGTTTATACTATGTAAATTTCACAAGTCAAATTTCTATTGTCCATACATATTGCTATTATACCAAATTATTTCCTGTTTGCTATCATTAATTTAACCCCCCCCCCACACACACACACACACACACACACCAAATATCTAAATACAATACTAAAAAAATTCAAAGAATTTTCACCATGTAGTACTTATATATATAAATTAAATGATATTAGAGCTGTTTTAATCTCAAAAGTTTCCATGATGGTAATCTTTGTATGTTTGATAACGAACAGCTGTGATGTACCATGGAAGAGATGTCTCCATTAGCACTTGTCCATACTGAACTTAATAATTGGCCAGTCAGTGTTTATAACATTGATGCCTGGTATAAAATTTAAGGACACTCAAATAGATAAACTGACACATCTCACAGAGTTGGCCATAACCTTAAAAATGTATGTCACATCATTTGTATTTTGTTTTGATTCATTTTGCTGTTTATTTCCAGCATGGAGTTATTACAAATTTTAAATATATCTCTTTATTCTTCTGACATTCTGGAAACATAGCACATCTGAATATCATGGAGCATATAGCTGGGTAGTCAAAATAAATCCACAGGTAAGAATGTAAAGACTCCTACGTACTTGTGACTGAAGTATTCTCCAAGAGATCCTGTGTAGTTTACTAAATCTGTTTTACTGGAATTAGATATTTCACGAAGGATACCATATAGTTCTTCAGTTGTTTTTCTGTTAACTATGTTGCCAGATGAACCAATGAAAACCATTTTCTCAATATCGTAATTAATAACACTGTCCATCAGAAGGCCATACTGACTGGCCATACTGAAGACAGCATTGCCTTCTTCTCCATGCACCCACTGGCATCCAAGTTCAACTACACCATTCCCTGTACATGAATCACATTTCTGTATCACCTCCCATGCTTAAAATTAATTTCTTATTAATTTATTTCGAATATGCTGCAAATATTCCTTGTGTTTTCAATGGCATAAAGGACAACATTCTGGACAGGAAACAACAAAATTTTGGCAGACAGGCATCATATAACCACGTTGACTAATTGAACAGAGTTGAGTCCCTCTTGAGAAGGCAACAGTTGTTCAATTAGCTACTCAAGAAGTTCCCTGTCCTTTATCAAATCTGAAATTTCATTACCATGTTCACAGCAGTCAATCAGTAAGCCCTGTTTTGGATCACATGAATCCAGTTCACATCCTCCAGTCTCATTTTCTTTATGACCAATTTGAATATTATCATTTCATCTACACTTAGATCTTCCAATGATCTTTTCCCTTTGGGTTTTAAAACCAAAATTATGAATGAATCTCTTACCTGTCCATATGTGTGATATTCCCTGGCCATCGCATCCACACTCACTTGATCATTCCAATAACTTATACTGAACAGTGCAAATTAGGAACTTTCTAATTTTTTTTCAGTCTATTGTTACTTCCTCCTTTTTAGGCCCAAACATTCTCCTCAGTACCCTGTTCTCAAACACTCTCAATCTACGTTCTTTCCTTAATGTGACAAATGAAATCTCATACTGCTACACAACTACTTGTATGAAAGTTAGTCTTCATATTTTTAGACAGCAGATGGGAAGTCAACAGATTATGGACTGAATGGTTGCAAGCATTCCCCAAATTTTACCTGCTCTAGTGTTCTTTATAAATGAAATACTGATTTGCAACTGTTCCAAAACATTTTAAGTGCAGTAATTTTTAAAGAATTTATTAGGTGTCTTTTATGTTATGATTGTCCTGCATTCTGGTGATTTAACAAATACTTAGTTTTCTCTGCGAATACTTCTATACCATAGTCCTTATTTGCGCCCAATGATACTTTTCTATTTCTCTCGACCGTATTTAAATTTTGGCTCAGTACAACAAGTCAACAGCACCAACCAGAAGTTGATATCTATGTTTCACTTTTAATTCTTCTTGGTTTCCTTGGATCCTTCCCATCATATATTCTAAAGTAAAGTGGAAAAGCAGTGGCATTAATGAGTCTCTTTCAGATCATTAAGAAGCAATGCATCATACAAATATTTACATGGAGTGTACTAGAAGTTTTATTTAAAAACCTTCTAATTAAATAACTAGTTTCACAGGAACACTGAATTCAGTGAGAATATTGTAAATACTTCTTTCCTAATAAAATCATATGTTTACTGAAGTATGTGGTCTGATCAAAGAGTTTCAGAACTTTTGAAATACCGCACCAACTTGACGTCTTAGCAATGTCGGATAAATTGAGCTGCCTAGCGGTTTGCTTCCTGATATTATCCTTTCTGCCATGTCATCCTGCTGTGATTAGTCATAGCCCTAGAGTTATTTGTTCACATGCGTGTAGAGTGTGTCTTGTAATATTCAAGAAGGCTGATATTCATGAGCAGCATATTAACATTAAATTTTGCTTCAAACCAAGGAAAAGGTTTACGGAGATTCATGAAATGATGAAAAATGTTTATGGTGACCAGAGCATGAGTTGTACACGTTGTTATGAATGATTTAAGCGATTTAAGGACGGTCGACAGTCAACACATGATGAGCAGCGTTTGGGACGGCCCTCAACGTTAAGTGACGATGCTCATGTTGCGCAAGTTCGTGAAATCTTGCGCTCTAATCGTCGTTTGACAGTGCGGGAAATAGCAGAAGAGTGCAACAAAATCGATAGGATCATGTCATGACATTCTTATGACAAAATTAAAATGCATCGGATAGTTTCTAAGTTTGCTCCACGACTTCTGACACAATCAGAGACAGTCGCATTGCCATCTGTCAGGAAATTCGGATCGTGCCAACGAGGCTGAAAACATTCTGAAAAAAAAAAATATATATATAATCGGCGATGAAACATGAGTTATGAAAACGACGTGGAAACGAAAATGCAGTCTTCACAACGGGTTGGAAAAATTTCGCCGAGACCGAAAAAGGCGCGGCGGGTCAGGGAGAACGTTAAAGTCGCGTTGGTGGTGTTGTGCATCATGAATTCTTATGTTAGGGGCAAACAGTGAATCGCTGGTATTATCTCGAAGGGCTTAAAACTATAAGAGAAATTTCCAGGAGAAAAATTCCTGTTGTGGAGAAACAACTCCATCGTCACAATGGGCCATCTTACGCATCGATAATGATTTGTGATTTTTTGACCAACACGAACACATCTGTGCTTCCTCAGCCACCCTGCTCACCTGACCTGGCTCTGGCAGACTTTTTCTTATTTCCCAAACTGAAATCCAATTTGAAGGGACGACGATTTCAGATAACTGACGAGCCTACGGGATATTGCAGACGGAGCTACGCGCAATCCCGAAAAAGCGTACCAGGACTGTTTCCAGAAGTGAAAACGCGATGGGAGTGGTGCATCATTGAAGGAGGGAAGTACTTTGGAGGCGATAAGGCTCACTCAGTTGCAAGCATGTCCGAAAATATTATAAAAGAATGCTTCCGAAACTTTTTGAACAAACCACATATATAAATAGATAGTCGTAATGTACTTTGCTACCGAACTCGCATTTTTCCCCAGTACCTAACGAATGCAAAAATATCTGCTGAGCACTTGATCCATTATTCAAAGTCCACACCGATATTCCCCCATAATTTTTGCTATATATGGAGTTTCTCGCAAAAAATCCTAAAGGATAGAGACAACGAGGAAGGCCTACATACAGACAGGATGATTGGCTCATGATCACTGGGGTGCTCTTGTCGGTACAGTATGAGCTTTCAGGTTCTGTACCACGTTGAGAATATCTCGACTATCAGAGCAACTGTTAGCTTATTAAAAAGACTTCTCCAATTAGTTAGTTGTGATAGGTTAATCTTCAGAGAAAAATGATGAATACGATTTTATATTAGTAACAGTGATATGCCTCAATAACTATTACAGATAGTTTTATCACCATTTTCGTAAAAGGGTAAAAAATATGCCATTTCTTCTTCCACTGTTGTGGAAATTCTTCCTTATTCCAAATGTAATTAGTAAGTTTGTGGATATCAGTGCAAGGTTTTACTTATTGCTTGGATTAAATCTCTACGAATTTAAGCAGTACCTGATGATTATTACCTTTTCATATTTTCAATAGCAATTTCAACTTCAAGTAAACCAAGCTCAGGTAATAATGGCTCATCTGTATGTATTCCGGTCTGCTATCATACATAATTACATGTACAATCAATAGTCGACTGAGTAGGACACTGGCAATGCTGACTGAGGCTTTCATGGTTTTCCTCAGTCCATCCAGTCAAATGATAGGATAGTACCTTGATTAGGCAATGCTTCCTTCCAAATCCTTTCCAATTCATCATTCATCACTGTATAGGCTACCTACTAGGAGCCGCGGTGGCTCAGTCGGTATAGCGACAGGCTACGGGCTGGACGACTGAGGGGTCGGAGTTCGAGTCCCGGGTAGGGTCAAGAATTCTCTTCTCCAAGTCGTCCAGACTGGCTCTGGGGTTCACCCAACATCCTAGGCAATGGGTACCGGGGGGGGAGGGGGCTCTTTTCGGTAAAGCGGCCGGGGCGCGAAGTTGACCACTCACCTCCAACTAGTACCGAGGTCAAGAAAACGTGGATCTATACATCCACTCCTCCATGCGCCTTCATAGCGTAGTGCTTAATTCGTTAAGCACAGGGACAACTTTACCTTATAGCCTGCATAATGATGATCTAAAGTATTCCATAGATAAAGGAAAAAAATTATCATTTTGTATCATGTGTGCCTTATGTGCGCCATAGCACAGCATACGTTCAGGCTGGATAGAGTAGATAGCCTCCAGCTATGGTAGATAAGTAAGTAAGTAAGTAAGTAAAGGTATCCCTGTAACAGGCCGTGGAGACCCATAGGGTTGTGAGATGTCGAGGCTCCCACATTTTCTAGACAATCGGCTCATAGATGGCGGCAAGGTTGTCAGCCTTACACGCCGGCCTCCCTTTACCCCCAAGAACATTTCAAGAATATTCCTGGTACTCATTTCTGTTAGAGGCTGAGTCGACCCCAGGGCCATAGTGCGACTGGAAGGATTATGTCAATTGAAAAAAAATCCAATGACCTCATCGGGACTTGAACCTACGACCTTCCGGCTTGTAGTATAGTGACTCAACCAAATACGCTACCGCGTGCCCCCCCCCAGCTATGGTAAGTAGCTGCAAAATATATTGAATACGCAGTCATGGACAAACAAAGAATGTCTTGTTGTACTGTATCATTCAATTCGAGAATATTTGGGGAATTCATTTGTTTCTCTGGAATCTGAGCATTTGAATTTACTCCAAGTGAACAAAAGTAGAAGCTTTTCGGAATTTTGACATTTTTCTATCTCTATTCAGTGCTTGAGGTGGAATGAAAATAGAACCGGGATGGTTTTCCCCTTTTAACAAAAAAAAGGTATTGCACGTTGCATTTACTGCCAAAGAAGTAACGGGATGCTTTTAAGCCATTTAGAAAAGAACCGGGATGCCATCCCGCCGCATCCCGCCCCACCTCAAGCCCTGTCTCTATTAATATTTAAACATAAGTATATATATATATATATAGGCAGGTGATCTGAATGCTAAACGCCAATTTTGGAACAGTGCAGTTTCAAACCCTTCAGGCGAGAAAATATTGACTTTATTAACCATGAAGGAATTCGAGATTTCAGGGCCACAGTGCCCCACTCATTACTCTCCTGCGGGGAATGGTGACGCACTCGACATTTTGGTCCATCAAAATATTAGACTGTCACGTGTGGTCATTCTGATATCCTAAACTCAGATCACCTAATAACAGTATTCCACATATTGGGAACGGTTTCAAAGCATTGCTTCTGATTTAATATCACCTAGAATCGAAATTAACCCTGAGGAAGAAGCCTATAAAGTGGTGCGAGACGTTACAGTCTCTATAGCTTCAGTGTAGAGACTGCTTACAAGTAAAGTTTGGCTCTCAGACATAAAGAACCATGATGTACCTGGATTAGATCTTCGGTTAAAATACAAGCAGAGACTATGAAAACTGTGGCAAGAAACCCGGGATCCATCATGCAGAACGGAAGCCAACTCGGTCAAGAAAACCATCAGAAAAAATGACGAGCAGGAAGGCACTTGAGAGCGGGGGGGGGGGATAGGGAATTGTGAGGTCACACCTCAAGCACGTAGCCTATTTCGAAATCCGTCACGAAGAGGGACGGACCAAAGGCACGAACTTCTGTCTAAAGTCCTTCCGGCCTTAAATACCCTCCGTTAGATAAAGTCAACACGATAGCTGACCGTTTGGAAAATGAGCTCACACGCCATGACCCGTGTGACGACAACCATATACGGCGCCCAGAGTTCAAGATCTGCAAACATACTTGAAATTTAGAAAGGCCTGAGGGATGGATGGCATTTCAAATGAATGTCTCAAAGAGATCATTCGTACACCTAACACATTTTATCAATCATTGCATTCGGCTTTCACATTTTTTCGGTGTCTTCGAACAAAGCAAAAGTGATAACTTTACCGAAACTCGCTGCAGACCATAAATTCCTGAAAAATTTATATTAGATTAGCCTCTTGTCTACAACAGAGAAGTTATTAGGGAAACGAATTCCGAAAATAGTCCAAAGCCACATTGCAGAAAAAGGCCTCCTTAATGGTTTCAGTGCGCGTCACAGCACCACACTGCAATGCATAAGGCTTACAGACCACACGACCCTTAACTTCAACGATACATCTCTGGTTGCGGTATTATTGGATATCGAAAACGCCTTTCACACGACATGGCTCTCTGTCTTGCTATACTCGTATAAACTATCCAAATTGGAATTTTCGGCCAGTTCGATCAAGCTTATTAGATCTTTTCTTTCGCAAACAACAACTGAGTTTCGGTAGAAGGTGAAATGTCTGAGTCAAGGGAAATTCAAGCAGAAGTTCCTCAATGCTCCCTCCTGTCTCTTACGTTGTACAGTTTGTATATACACAATGCTTCCCAAACACAAGGTGTTTATCTACCTTTGCTGACAACGCCTGTCTGTATGCAACAGATCGCAACACGACACTAAAGGCAACGAAACCACATCGTGATAGACAATCTTCTTCCTTTAATGACAAGAAATTTCAAGACACGAACCACTGGTTCTAGTTCTAACAAAAAGTTTTCATAACTTACTTTTAAATACTTGACTGTGTAAATAAAGTACTTGTAATAAGTCGTAAATGTTCCAACCACTTCATGTACTTAACGTGGTTACAAGCTATAATTTTATATATTAATGACATTGTAATGGTGGGTTCCTAAATGTTGATTGTGTCCTTCTGAAGATGGTCAATCCGACCGAAACATGTTAAGGTAAATGAGAAATTGAAATACAACTTTTATTAAGTATTCACACTGGACGGTGTTGCAAGTCATTTTATACTATTGCTAGTGTGACGGATCAGGATGAGCCATGTCAAGCTTAGAGCCCGATACTGGACTGAGAGGCGTTGAGTACTTTGCATATATGAGTTCATACGTTTGTAATGTATTGTACTATGTATTATAGATATAAAACAAAATACTTTGTACATATTGACAGCTGGCATACCATAACACACATAAATGACTTATACTACTGGCTATGAATCTGACAACAAACGACAGACTCATTCTCTGGTCAGAGAGGGCGCCGTATCAGAAAACTGTAAAATTCGGTCATGAGCCCCTGATGGGGCTTGACACCAAAATGGACTGGCTAACTGACCATCAACCGTAACATGACTGACTCTGATGGACATACAAGGGTCGGTTCTCCAGTTTAAGGGGTGAGGGTGGGGAAATTTCTCCTCAACAAATATTATCCAGTATATCACAAAAGTTTACAAAACAAGACTTGAAGGCAGATTTAAGAATTATTGTTTCTGTTGCCCTCTTCTGTTCTGCAACAGAGATTATAATTATCTGAAGAACCTAATTCACAAATGTTTAGGTTGGCTGGTATAATTAATTCAGAATCCTTTCACTGAAGCTGACAGTCCCTCTGGAAGTCAAACAATCACCTGCCATTTATGGAACCCAGAATTTCATTAATGCATTCACAAGAGCCTACAGATCTATGGATATTCCTAAACAACGATAATGATGAAAAGGTTTAATACATATCTGAATCAGCCCAGAATGACAAATTACAATCCAACAACTGGGATGACTCAAAGGTAAGAAGTAAAGCTGTATTCCAACAGTGTAAGAAATGTAAGAAAAAGTATTTGTTAGTATTAACTTAGTAAGACAATCCCTCTGGCCGCACTAGGCCCTGGGGTTTACTCTGCCTCTAACAGAAATTAATTAAATAATTTTCCTGGGGAGTGAAGCGTGGCCGGCGCGTAAGGCTGACAGCCTTACCGTCATCTTTGAGCCGATTGTCAAGGTAATGTGGGACCCTTAACGTCTCACAACCCTATGGGCCTTCACAGCCTGTTACAGGGATAGCTTTACTTACTTTACTTTACTTTACCCACTGAAATCTAAAGAGGACAGGAGGAGATGACAGATTGTGGTTTGAACTGTTTGTAAGAAAATGGTAATGGCATATTCTGTGTAATAAAAGATGAACATACCAAAAGGGACAGTGTTAATTCGGCCACCAGTTCGGTTCTCTGCTTCCAGAATCATGATGTTATCAATTCCATGCTCCACGAGTGAAGTTGCTGCAGCAATTCCAGATGCGCCCGCACCAACAATTATGACACGCACTTCACTAATCCTGATCAAAGTAATGTTGTTAGCAGAGTTCATTATTTTAATTAAGACACTTATTACAGTTCATTAAGATGTCACACTTTTGAAGTATTATCATTATTCTTAATGTTATTATTGTTTCTATAATAGTTTCTGGGAAGAAGAAGAGAGGTGGAGAATGCAAAATAGAGGTGGGATGAGGTAAAACATTGAATGAGTGTACTACAATTGCAGGGATGTGGAAAAGCAGAAGATTCTAAACTGAATGATAGTAAGCATTCTTGAGTTTAATCTGCTTTTAATCAAATTATATACATGATTTTGTGAAATATCTTTCCTAATAGTATGAGATTTGGTCCTCATGAAGATTATTGTCTTCTAGGATGTAATATAGTGTGGTAGATGTTTACTAACACTTTGGAGGGCACAATTCACAAGAATATTTCTCATATGGTACATTTAGTTGATTAGTATGACACAAAATTAAGCTATTATTGATGCATATAGTTGGGCAAATCCCCCAGTAAACCAAATTCCATTTTGTAAGAGAAAGACATGGTAACTTGTCAAGCCTTATGAGGACATGCATCTCTTTTCAATAGTTCTTTATTCAGGGGAATTAAATTAATAAACGGACATAATGAGAGTGTACATTAGTCAATACAATTGGAATAAGATATTTCTTTACTTCTTTTATAACATGAAGTCTAACATAAAACATGTAATTTCCAATAAAAGACGCCTTACATTCAATTTATAAAAGTATGATATTTACACAACTTTTAAATTTCTTGAATGTAACTGAGGCTGGGAAGATATCTACTATTTACTTGAAAGTTTTCTGAAGGTGTTCATGAATTGATCTCCAATGTTTTAGTGAGCAGAGTCTAACATAAATAACCTATATCTTATACACACTTTATTTTAAGAAGTCCACCAAATTCCTTTTTGAATCTTCTGTATTACAATCCTTCATGTTTCATATTAATATTATGGCATGTAGACCCATTGCTAGGCAATGACCACAAAACTAGACAATAGTCCGCAAACTGCAAAAGAGTAACGGTGTTTTCTGTGCTGCCAGTGCCTAGGATGTTATAAGCAGGGCACTTAGTGAGTCAGAATTAGGAAAGTCACTCAGAGTGTAGGGAGTAGAGTCTGAAGTGGAGTTGGAGTGTTGAGTGAGTTACAGCAAAGACAGGAGAAGCAGAGTGAGCTACTGAGTTCACAGTCAGAGAGTAAGTCAGCTACACCAGGTCTTGATTGGATTTAGTGATCTGAACGAAAAGCGCGTTGGACAGAGTGGCTTTTACGGGCTTCATTTTATGCAGTGTGTTCAGGGCCAACTCCTGTTTGGCAAAGTTTGCTGCCAGGCCATGGGTGTGCACAGTGCTTTGTGAAACATCAAAACAAATGGTGAGCTTGAGTGAACGCGAAGATGGCAGACATCCCAGTACTGGGATTCCAGAAATACTGGTTACAGCGGCTAGCACAGCTGCAATATGAATGTCATGTCATTGCAAATGAATACCCAAAAGCAGCTCCTGAAGTGCAACAAGTATATGAAGTACTCAATGACAGTGAGAACCTTGCCGGATGCACACAAGATAAAGTGGGGGAAAGCTCTGGGTGGGCCTCTATTGTCAATAACACGGACAACAGAGCAAAATACTGCAAAGCTCTATATGGGAAGACACTTCTGAGTGTTCTTTATGGCATATACGTGGTAACAATGAATGCTCTGAAGGACATCCTGAAAGTGAGTGCACAGGCAGGACAGGGTGGTAAAAAAAACCTCAGAGGAAACAATGACCCAGGACAACTTCCATGAGACGCAAGAGACATCTCTCTAATAATACCTTGCGGACGGCCAAGAAATAGATTAAACCAGTCCCAGCATCCAAAGCTGTCAAGCTGTCTCCAAAAGCAGTGTTAACTCACAACTTCTTCGCACCTCTCAGAACTACTGACATGGACATGTACACTACTGGTGCAGAGAACATACTACTTGAGCAGTAGGCTCCCAGAAAACCAGGTAGGCCATCACCAATAATGACGACTTTACCACAAACATCATTTGACACCAAAGTGACTTAAAAGACCACATCAAAGGGAAGTACGAGTTCCAAAATATAGGAAATGGAAGCTGTGCCATAAACGAAAAAGAACTGGTGGACTATTCGGCATCAGTTGAGTTGACATTCAGTCATTCTGAGTTGTTCTGTGAGAAGCTGGTAGCCGGGAGTAGTTCAGGAACCCAGAGGAAGGGTTGGAAGCCTTTACTAAGCATCAGCTAGTGACTGTGGACACCAGTGTATGTGTGCGTGTGTGTAATAGTGAATTGTAGATTGTAGTCATGTGCTGCATCAAAGAGTGCAAGAAATCAAATCAGTAATCCAAAACACCTCTATAATCATTCATACATGACAATATATTATGTGCTCAAAAATATTTCAAAACAAATAAACAACATTTTCTACTCTTTAACTTTATTTCTTTATGTGTAGTTTAGGACTAAATATCTGGCGTCCTGTCCTTACAGTAGGCTAGCTGCAGTCTAATGCTCTTTACTCACATCCATTTAACATTTTCTGATTCTTTGTTGATAAAAATATTCATTTACAATATTCAAATTTCAACCTACCTTCTCATGGGTAAAAAAATATCGGTTATTATAAACAATGTCACTACCAGCAATTCTGCTGTAAAAACATAAATTGGCCACATTCTTATATTCTGCAGACTTCCGTGTCTCTTTTCTGTGAAACTGAGGGGTTTAACTCACAAGACAAATACTACTGACCTTCTTTTGCAGAGCATACTAAGATAAGAAGAGGTGGATGCATTGGCTTATAAAGGGGAAGCATGTCATATACAAGTAGAATGATTTAATCAATGCTCATTATATAATCAAACAAATAAGGAGTTTGAAATCAAGCCAGGGGAAGTACAAAGAGCAAATGGAAACTAAACTGGGTGAAATTCTTATATTATCTGAAAGGCCTGTTAAATAAACATTAAATATAATGGTACAGATGAACCATTATGCAATGAGGAATGATACAATCATAGTGACTATTTTTAACCTAACAGTCTCCACTGGATTCTTCCATTGAACCATTCTGTATTTAGGAGGTAACTGGATTGAGTACTGGACTGAGGTTTTCAGGATTCTACAAGCAAATGTCATTATATTATCTCAAAATAGGCCATGACCACTGCATACTACATCTTTCCTACATCAACATGAACAGACAAATTGTTTTCCTTATTTGATGCCATAGAACTAATGCAACTGACAGAGTGTTATCATACATTAAATAAATGTGGAAAGAGTTTTGGGGGAATTTGTGAATTCCCCTTCATTTCTTCCTCACTCAATTGTGCAGCATAATTCCTAGCCCCTAAAGTTACCTAAACTGTCAAACTACTTGATCTTCTCTTCCTTAGAAGCCGTATACCTCTGATATAGAATTTGGTTAGGAGTCACAGAAGATCCCAGATTTGGCAAATTATTTCCTTTCTTTATGAGTTTAATAGTATATATAAGGTATATTTACAAGATCAATTAGCACAGTTATATTTTGACAATCTTTTGTACAAGGCCTATTAAATGAAAAATGTATACAATATATCTTTTGATAATTCAAAGGGGAGAGAGGACTATGCATAGATGGAAGAAAAATATTAAAATGGGTCCCTTTCAGAGCCAAGGCATCTGGAAAAAGCCTTTCCTTCCTCATCATTACTATCAACTTCTTTCTCCTAATTTTTTACTGTCCTGTTTATTCTATCTTTTCCTCCTTGCCTTTTAACCCCCTTCTTCTTTGTCTTCTTTTCCTCTTTCTCTCCTCCTCAATCTTCCCTGCTTCTTCTTCTCTTCTTCCTCCCTCCTATTCGTCCTTCTTCCTTCATCATCTCCTATCCTCCCCCCTTCCTCCTCCTGTTACTAATCCACCACTTCTTCCTTTTCTAATTCACTACCTTTTGCTTCTCCGCAACGTCTTGACTTATACAACTGTGTGCTCAGGGTCTGAAAGGGTTAAAGGAACAAGGTGTGAAGCTGGAGACTTATGCAGGCTTGGTAACCTCCTGAGCAAATGCACTAATCTGAGTCAGAGTCAGGGTCAGAGTTACTTTACGACTGGCGGTTTACTGCCAATCAGTTCGTCTCAACACCAAGCCCTGTGAGACTCATGGCCAGATTTTTTTTTTTTCAGTTGATCACTTATACAGTCTTTATGTAATATCCTGTCTGATGAGAGGATGGGTGTACCATTTACAATTGTTGCTGGCCCCTACCAGCGTATTCATTCTCAGGTCCAAGTCCAAGTTTTTCTTTTTTTTGAGGTGGCCGACCTCTCCACAAGGTACAGTTCCTCATTTTCCACAAAACGCTGGGCACCCCAGTTTCTCACTTCACGAATTCCAGTCCGAAAGCCTTCCTGTCGAAATCCTCCAATGTCCTCTCGATCTTAAGACACTGCTGCCGTCTTGTGCCTTGGTTCTTCATTCGCTTGCTGCCTTGCAGCTCTGTCTCAGACCTTGGTCCCTTATGCCATTGTTGCATTCTGGACCCTTCCAACATCTCTTCCGGAAGAACGTCCATCCTTTCCGGGTTTCTTGATTGGCTTTAGTAGCACTTCAGTTACAATTTATCCTAATTCTCCGTCTTGACTAGTCGTCTCCTGGCAATGGATCTAAACACAGAAATTAGCACTTCAAATCACTATGAATTCTTCTTGCCTTTTCTTGTTCAGTCAGCCTGGAACCTTGGAACTCAACTAAAAACTCTCTTGGACTGCCTTCTCGGTTATCCTTGAGCCTCTTATAATTCTTTTACATAGACCAGACAGACAACATGTGTCATGTGGCAGACTGCGAGTTCATTGGTCCGCTACCAGCACTGGGGGTGGTGCAGACTATGTATAAAACACAGCCAGCTCAACTGTTGTGTAATCAAGTAGCAGGCTCTTTACCAAGAATCTGTCTTAGCGGGAACTCGTTTACCAGTCCTTTCCCTAGTAATTGGTGTATATATAACAATATATACTTGCACTGCAGTATACAGGAAAAGAGTATACAACTGTTTTCACTCTTCCATCATGTAGATCTATCCCTCTAGACAAAGTTTCAACATTAGCAAACTACAATTTTGTCACTGATGATTAAAAGATATAGGCTTTCTCATTTAATCATATGATGTGGTCACAATATTCATGAATACACAACCATTTTTTTTTCACATTTACAATATCCAATACAAAATGCAGTTAAACTGAAATCTGACACCCTATACACGAGCCCACATTATTGCTTTCATAAAATACATAATTAAAGGAGGTATGATTATTTGTCTGTATGTACAGACAAATAAGCATGCGTTTCCATATGACACACTGGATTCCATTTACTTGAAACTTGTATACCACTAGTTTCTAATCATGTGTTTTACCATCTAATGCAGAGAAAGTTGTGACAAACAATCTGCGGCATGAAGGAAATGTCAGTAGTATAATCAACACTGAAAAATGCTCAGACCGGAATATTTAATAGTAGAGGAAATATTTTTGGAAACCTACAATTATCATTTCAAGAATCAATGTGTTGAAAGCAACTGCACAGTACACAAGAAAATAAATGGACAAACTATATACTGTCAAGTAGAAAAAATTTAAGACTATGGACTGCTAGTACAATCACTATTTGAGATGTCTGACCTTTATGGTTCTAGTTTCTTGATTATGGCACAATGTAAGCTGAATTTTCAGAGATACAGTTTCTGTTGATAATATGAAGTCATGGCCCAAAGCCCCCTGCTGAAGCTTATACTCAAAGTCTGCTATGAATTGCTGTGTTCCACTGTTTGACCTTCAGAGGCCCATTTTTCTCTCACTTTCCACTATCACTCAACAAATGAAAACAGTTTCTACTGACCTATGGATCTGTACTATGTACTGGCAAAGGCCACTGCCTAGTCACTTCACCCTGAAGGTGGAGACAGTATGGGTATGAAATACTGATAATACAGTTTACATCAGCCCTGTCCAACGCAGCGCCCGTGGTATATTTTTCTGGCACCCTCCGTAACCACATATAATTGAGCCGATTTTTAATATTAATTCAAATTGTAAGACAAGAGACATTTTTGAACGTCTGAGTACTGTTAAATATTTTCGAAAAAATTTATTATTATTACTATTATTATTATTATTGTCCATGGCTTATGCTAACCGTCTTACAGTGTATACACTTTTTCACCTTATTTTTCACTTCCACACTACATGTTTCAGCACTAATGTGCCATCCTCAGGTGTCTTTATGCACGTTAAACTATTGTACTGCATGCCATGATGTCTTCATTCTAAAATGACTAAAATCTGTATTCGTCATATATGTCGATGAATTCTAAATAATAAAACCTTTCCAGGATTCATCTTACGTTGCACTCAAACACGCGAATTACGCCAATCCTCTTTTATGTGAGCATTCTTCCTACATACATTTGTGTATCGTGTTCTGTGTCGTGTTTCCCTCGTTGTTACTTAATGACAATTTGTTGTTACAATTTATCGCTGTGGGAACTCCACAATTTTAACGTATTCGTTGTCATAGAAGTGTGTGTTCCAGTTGTCGTGGTTGTCGTGGCGTTGGGCGTAAGATAACATATCACAATATAATACAATACTTAAGGCAAGAAATTCCACAACCATGATCAAAACTAGATATTCATTGAATATATATATATATATGTCACATTTATTACCAATGAGCTCACTACTTAAAAGAGGAATTTAAAATTGGTTATACGACTGGATACAGGTTGGACTTGGAGACGAGTGGCAGAACAGTGAATACATGAGTGCTTTCAGTACTCTGACAAGAGAGAAAATCAATGAAGAGTACAATGCATTGACAGAGTAGTAGCATTACAGTGGAATAACAAGTGCGCAAAGACAGACCTCAAGGGCATAAGTAATTACAAACAGTGGCACTCTCCAAATAACAATAAATGTTACAGTATTATAAATACTTACTAATTCTGTTGCACTGACAAGATTCCAGGAATTAAGGAACTTACTTGCTGAAGCGATGCATATATCTGAATACTGTACTTTACATGCAGTACAGCTTGACAGAGAATATGACTATGGGAACGGAACAAACATTTGAACTTCAGCAGAAATCTGCACCCTTTTTACAACATACCGAAATCCATTTAGGTTCATACACTCATTTGTAACTTTACTCTACACAATTTTGTTCATGTTATTTAACTTCAATTCTAATAAATGAAATGATGTAGACTGGTAGGGTAGTTTTATAAAAGAAAAAAAAAATGTATTTTATGTCAAGTTATAATAATTTTACCTTGCACATAATTTACTAAATAAGTGTATGTTATGCATGGCATGGGACATTAGAATTACTGTGTTCTACTGACTTACGTATAGTAATCACTTATGTGAGTCCTTTGTCACCATAGCATTGTCTTCTGGTAGCTAATGCTGTGTAGCTACAAATATATAGAATAAGCAGTTGCTGAGAGCATCCAACCTGGGTATGGTATAAGATCAAAATTTTTTGCCTTAAAGAATTTATGTGTTATGCATATGACAAATTGACAGAATTGGATGGATTCTCTCGCATTACCCACAGGCATTTTAAGACCATGAGGACTGGTTATTTGAATGTCAGGGTTTCATACAAAATAGCTGCTTCAGCATCATTCAAGTCAGAGTAGATTTTAGAGAAACAGATTCTGAAGATGTGAAATGGAATTAATGGGCTCAGGATCATATGAAATGATGGATTTTGATATTAGCAGCATGGAATCTGTAGGTTCTATTATGTAGTTAATTTATTACAGTGTAATACTGTCAATAATCTGCAAAATGTAACATTACTATGTTTACAGAGCATTAAATAATATGTTACTACACTCACAGACTGTGTCTGTAATACTAGGCTCACTGAACTGAATGCAAGAAGGAAACACAAGTCAGATCTATAGAAATTTGCAGGGAACTCCTTTCTTTTGCAAAGACCAGCAGAACACTCATAAAGGGAAGATAACATATTTCTTTAACCTTGCTAACCCTGATCACTAGATGAGATCCTATACTTGTGATGGAACACGTATCAAAGTTTACATACTTAGGTACAGAGAAAGCTGTGAACACTTTACAGATACAGTAACTGGCACCAGGAAAGTAACAAGCTTGCTTCCGAAATGAAGCAACTGATAACAGTAAGGACTTTTGCAGCTAGGATGTGACAGAGTACATTTTTGCAAGTACTTTGTCTCGTGGACACCATACTATGTGTGTCACTGTTTAGTGAAGATGTGTACAAAGCATTATGTGATATTTTTAAATCAGTCATTCAAGAGAAATAGAGTATGCATCAAGTTTTGCTTCCCAGTTGGTAAAACAACTTCTGAAGCACATGACATGATATAGCCTTTGGTACAATCTGGAAATGAAACAGTCATCACAATATAACTGTATTTGAAGTGTTCAAAGACCAGACGAGTTCAATTGAACATCAAGAGTACATTCATTTTTTCTTAACTGTGATGGGATACTACATCATGAATTACTGTGGCCAAGGCATATGCTCAGTAAACAGTATTATGCAGATGTGTTACAGCATCTACAGGAAAAACATCATGAGAAAGGCAAAATGGAGACCGACTGGTTGGTTCATCATGACAATGTGCCCACTCAAATCATCCTATCTGTGAAACAATTTGTGGGCATGAATGAAATGGCTGTAGTCCTCTGCCTACCTTATTTGCCAGGCACTGCTCCCAATTACTTCATGATTCTGAAGATGAAACTGAAGCTTGAGGAGAAAGACTTATTAATGTCTTGGAGATTCCAGAAATTTCATGGCAGGTACTGAACAATATTATGCCAGAAGAGTTTCAGACAAGCTTCCAATGGTCAAGTTGCTGGGCTGTTCATTAACTCCCAAGAGGAGTATTCTGAAGGGAACATAATACAAAATTAAGTAACTTACATGGATTTTTGTTTATAAATATTAAGTTTTAGATGCCATCTTGTATGCAGTCAGTAACTTATCTAAGGTTTAATATCCTGCAACTACCTAAAGTGTTACACAAAAATCAGAAAAGTTTTATCACTCTTAAGCACCTACATAAAAAATGTATTTGTATAAAAGTTCATTCTCTTGTGAAGTATACTGTAATTTAGTAGGAAATGCAAAGCAGACCTGTGAGATATGTTTCCTCTAGGCATACAGGCAGATGACCAGGTAAATATATCCCTCTGTAAATACTGAATAGTATAAAAAACATTAACCTACATCATAATATTTCTCAGTATCATCTACATTACAATATTTCTTAATATCTTATTGGTACTAACAGTAAAACAGACTTGCATCCTTAAGAGGTAATTTGTAATATCTCTCAATCCTTTATAGTATTATCCTATTAGATCTATTAAGGGCAGCATCACTGAAAACAAATATAAAGCTAATGTGTCAGATGTATTATCATAGATCCTATCAAGGGAATTTTTCCTTCAGAAGATGCTGTGCAGATAGTGTCTACAATAAATCACGTTACTTAGGCCTTGATCGATGGTGTGGAATTCATGTCAACTCACTGACATGCCTTGGCAACTGTGAGCTGAGGTGCATAACACTTTGACAATCATGCAATATAGCCAAATAAAGGCCCAATAAATTTACCTGTTGGCAACAGATGCAGTATAACACCATCATTATGTTGAACACTGTCCATTATCTGGGATACCTTTGATAATCTGATGTTTCAGGAGTTGACTCTACTCCCATCTTGGGGCGACTGGTTGTCATAATGCTGGCAACCGTCCCCACTACTATTACAATAAAACTCTGTGTTTTTAGGTGACAAGCGACTGCCACTTGTTGGCGAAGTTAGTGTCAACTTTTGCAGATAGAGGCTGTCATGTGGTGAGTGCAACAGATTCTCATGGCCATTAATCTTGGTTTTCTAGACCAGACTAATATTACAATAAAAACAATATAATATATATTATATTATATTATTATAACTATATAATATTATATGAGGGGAAGTCAATAATTATCCGCAATGCAGTTGTATTTGTGTTTCTGTTGGCAGCACTGTTGTTTTGCGTAGCATCGCCATGCATAGTTTCCTTGTCACTATTTCTGCGCAGGTTTGATGTTGCTAGGTCAGGTCCATCGTCGGTGCCTTGCGTTAATCATGGCTGCTGCGCTTTCTGTTTGCACCAAAGAGCAACGTTCAGTAATCAGGTTTTTGTGGTCAGAAGGTGTATCAGGGGCCGCAATCCATCAAAGACTTTCAGCACAATATGGGAAGAGTGTTTTGCCGCAACGGAGTGTCTAAGAATGGATTGAAAAATTAAAAAATGGTTGCACAAGTGTTACGCATGAGGAAGGAGCCGGACGACCATCCACGGCCACAAGTGAGGACAACATTGAGCGTGCATGTGACATGGTTCTGTTAGGCAGATGAGTGACTATTGATAAAGTGGCAAATCGTCTGCAAATTAGTCATGGTTCTGCCTACGAAATCATCCACAACAGACTTGGGTTTCATAAAGTCTGTGCAAGATGGGTCCCAAAACAACTCACAGTGTTGCATAAACAAACGCGCTTGGACATCTGCCAACAACATTTGGATCGCTATGGTAACGAACATGACGTCTTCTTAGACAGAATCATCACTGGTGACGAAACATGGATCCATCATTGCGAGCCGCAGAGTAAACGGCAGAGTACGGAATGGAAACATCCACAATCGCCCAGCAAGAAAAAGTTCAAAAGCCAACCATCCGCAAGGAAAACTGATGCTTACAGTTTTTTGGGACTCACAAGGCCCAGTACTGGAACATTATCAGGAGAGGGGCACAACAATAAACAGTGCTCGTTACAGTGAGATGCTTACTGACAGGCTAAAACCTGCAATTCGAAGCAAACGCCGAGGAATACTGTCGAAAGGTGTTGTGTTGTTGCACAACAATGCCCGTCCACATACTGCTACCCACACTGCTGAAACCCTATGGAAACTCAAGTTTGATGTAATGGCTCATCCTCTGTATAGTCCTGATCTCTCCCCTTCTGACTGCCACTTGTTTGGTCCACTCAAAGAGGCATTAAAGGACCGTCGCTTCACCTCAGACCATGAAGTGAAGGAAGTGGTGCATGCGTGGCTCGCTGCTCAGCCGAAAACCTTCTTTTCTGAGGGCATCAGGAAGCTTGTGCAACGATGGACCAAGTGCGTTGAAAAGCAAGGGGACTATGTTGAAAAATGATGTTAATGTAAGTTTTCTATTTGTATTGAAATAAATTTATAGCTACATTGTGGATAATTATTGACTTACTTATGTATTATAATATATTGTCACGTGTTGGGTGTATACGCGACAAATAAATTCACGCCGCGCTGGATATAGCAAATTTTATTTCACACACTCCTACAATCACACAAATTAGAATCTCACAACTACTCCTATCTGCAGTATCACAAATACTAGACTGCATACTCTTCCCTGGTCAGCTCGTAACTCGTAACTAACTGTGAATAGTCTTCGCTGCTCCTAATTTAGCCTCGTTCCAGACAACACAGACAACAGCCATGTAATAGGCACCACTGTTGTCTGGCGCTGTGGTTACAGGTGTCACTGGCAATGCTATCGTGAGTTGTTTACGGCTGCATAGCAACCGTGGCATCCCTTGGCCACATCACCGCTGGCGGGATAGGGGAAGGGGTGTTGACTTGCCTGCTACCTTAGTAACGACAGCGATTCGATTGTGTTACATCACCGCTGGCGGGGGGAGGGGTGTCCTGCATAGCGCAACATGTCACACTGCTCCCTCCTTATGGCTGTTCGTCCCGAATAGCCTAATGTTGCACCCCCGTTCCTTTTCTTCCAAGGATGTGCTTGGTGGGTCTCCTGTTGTTTCAGCTACTCCTCGCAGCGACTATTATCCGGCCATTACAACCGCTCTCCTCTTAAGACCAGCTCGTCTCGAGTGGTTTCCTTTTAATTTGCCAGAAGATCCAGTTGTATTCCATTCATCCATCGCTTTCTCCCATGGCACATTCACTCTCTCTGGGGAGGCTGGTTCTTCTATTTTACCGGCTCCTCTTCTATGCTCTGCTTCTTTTTTCGTTTTGGAGGGGGTCGACCCCTCCAGTGTCCAGTTTTCAATGTTTGCGTCAGCTGGGATTCCATGCAGCACGTCTGCTTGTGCACTTGCACATGCCTTGAATTACCCTTTCAGGACGAGTCCTTGTGTCCTCTAATGTTGAAGTCCTTCTCATACTTTCTTTGGCAAATCTTTATGCGGGCTTGTGCGTGACTCCAACTGATCTCCCTGAAGTCCGAGTCTCTTGTGCTGTGTCACATTTGCACAGCTAGTCATCTTCTTGTCGGCAGCCAATTCATGCCGCGGTCCACACTTTACTTGGGTCGAATTCCTGAGGATGTTACTCTTGCGCCATGCCACTGTTGCACGGCGGGACACCTTCCTGCAGGCGGCGGCCAACTTCATCCGGGATCCAGAAATTCCTCGGGTGACTTCCTGTGGCTCTCCACATCAACCTGCAGCTTGCTTCTTGCCCCTATACTGCTTCTTCCATCCTTTGACCGGTTTCACTATGGCATTTTCGTTTGGGACTTCTCATTGTTGGGCCACCTCAGGTTTCCTGTCCACTGAGGTCGGCTCTTTTTCTTCTAGACGTGCCTCCATCTCTTGGCAGGCCGTCGTCTCTTTGCTGGTATCTGTTGTTTCTTCAGGTTCTATGACCGGTATTGCAATGGGGACCTCTTCCTGTTATGCCACGGACACCGTCTCCATGTGGCTGGTGCCCATTTTTCCTTGCATGGCAGCCGTCCTTGCTTGGATAGCTCTTATTTCTGCTTGGGTAGCTCTTCTTTCTGTGGCCATCTCTTCTCGCCAGGCTTTCGAGTCGGCTTCTAATTTTGCTATGAAATCTTCTTGGGCGGCCAGCAGGCATTCCAACATTTCTTCAATTTTCATCATGTGGCCGTGTAAAACTCATTGTAACTTGAGGCATGTTCAAGTTCGTAAAACCAATTCTGACAGCAAACTGTCACATGTCTTGAGTTCGAATCTTGTTGGTCATGTGTGTAAGTCCAATCCCACTTCTGAAACACCAGTTGTCATGTGTTTCATTACTGAAGACGCCGTTCGGATTGTTAATTGGTTTATTTAACAACCTACAAGTACTGGCTACAATTAATTACAACACTGTTGTGGGGTTTCACACTTTATAACCCTATTCGCAATAATCAATTCACACTGTTGCAGTGTTTCACAATTTATAACTGTATTCGCAATAATCTGTTCACTCTATCTTCAGTAGTCTACACGTATTCACTCGTTACAACTGAACTCGGTGACTACTACAATTCAATTCAACTCGTAACTCGCTGCTGGCTGGGGGAGGGGTGTCCTGCATAGTGCAACACGTCACAATATATTAAAAAATATCTTTCATCATAATGACAACCAGTCACCTGAAGCTGGAAATACAGCCAAGTCCTGAAATGTCATCTCAGACAATGAGCAACGTCCAACATAATATTAATATACCAAATCAGTCACTGTAACAAATACGAGGGTAAGTCAATAAGTAAGTTACAAATGGATATAGAACTTAAACATATAAGAGTACTGATTTGAAAAATGCTTTTATTTCTCAACATAATCTCCCTGTACACTGAAGCACTTGTCCCATCATTTCACAAGCCCCTGAAAACCAGCAGCATAAAATTCTTTGGGCTGCTGTCGGAACCAGGCATACTGCTCACCGCATTCCAGCCTCAATGATAAACTGTAAATACTGACTCCTACTGTAACATCCTCAGGAAACTCCATAAGGCCATTCAACGGAAACGACTAGGACTCCTCACCAAAGACATGTTGCTCTTGCATGACAACGCGCGTCCCCATACTGCCAACATGACAAATGAAATGCTGTGAAATTTCAAGTGGGAAGTCCTCGAGCATCCTCTGTATAGACCCGAACTTGTTCCAAGCGACTTCCATTTGTTCGGCCCCTAAACATCATCTTTCAGCTGAACATTTTCCCGACGATGAAGCTGTAGAAAGGGAAGTCATCGCCTGGTTCTGACAGCTGCCCAAAGAATTTTATGCTGCTGGTTTTCAGTGGCTTGTGAAACGATGGGACAAATGCCTCAATGTACAGGGAGATTACGTTGAGAAATAAAAGCATTTTTCAGATCAGTACTCTTATATGTTTAAGTTCTATATCCATCTGTAACTTACTTACTGACTTACCCACATATTTAAAAACTCATTACATGTACTACACCTGTCCAGAAGTATGTAATCATTTTTAGGTATTTATTTCAAAACATTTTCATTTTAAATAGGTACTTTTGAGTAAATCAAATGAACCTGCATGTCAGTGAGCTGAATACAAGTCCCCTCTGCCAGTTTTCACTCTTGCCATCACTCTAACATTGTTAAGTAGCAAAATCTCTGCCATGAATGTTCCCACCACAGAAATGCATTCCTTAATGCTGGATGGGCACAAAACCTGACAATATCATAACAACACTATGACCTATTTCACAAGCACTAGTTCATAACATGATTATGTTCCTGAATCAGCTGCTACAGTTGCTATACTCTTCATTGTAAGTTTTCAGAAAGGTGTCCAAAAAGAAAATCAGCTGCACATTTGTATGTGAGCCTACATCCAATAAAAATAATTTTTCAACAAACTGGCTGACTTTTATAAAATTCATCAAGTATATCATGTCAATGCATATCACGCCAAAGTTACAATAAGTGGTAGAGATATCTATAAAATTTAGCATCACATTTTAACAGAGTGGTGGCAAAGTTGCATGCATTTTTGACCTTGGCACTATGTGGAGATAACCATACAGTTTTGTGGCATTAAAAAAATATCTGATGTAAATGATTGGCAGTGAATGTAAGTAACTGAGTATTTGTTGTGTTGACGGTAGACATAATTCCTATATATATGAAGTGAATGTATGATCGTAATCCCTATAGCAGATAACTTCGTAACTGGGTGACATAAAATATCGTGGCATGTCCACTGAAAGCTGGAATAGTTCAACCAGAAGAGATGTCCATTACTAGGCTATGGCACAATAAACAGCGGTGCAATGATGGAACACATAATGCCATGTAATGTAACCCATGAAAGTGCCACTGGGAATGATGTGTGTGGGTCTGCACCAATAGTGATGTCATGCAACAACTGAGGAACTGAGGATAACAGTGTTTTCTGTTGGGTCCATCCCTAGGCTACATCATGAGGACCAACAGGACAAGCCAGTCAGTCTAGAGTCTACTGAATCTTGAGTCTGCAGACAGCAGCTGACAGGCAGACCCATCAGATGTCATCACAGATAGTCACCCCTGGTGGAGGAACCCCCACTGTTATAAGTTGTTGCACAGCAATGCCAAGTTAGTCTTGTTGTGAAACAGATGCCAGCCTGTGAGGATGTTAGCCCAGGAGCACCAAAGCAAAGGGATCTATGGCTTTGGGAGTGTTACCAGGCAACAGCCAGTGGAAACACAGCTGACTCAGAAGACTTGGTGAATGCTGTAGTGAACTGCAGTGTGTGTGGGTAAGCAAGAGTGCTAGGATGTGTTAAAAAAACTCTGTGGTTTCGGTCCACAAGTGAATTATACCAACCAAGCAACCGCCACTTGTCGGCAAACTTAGTGCCAACTTTAGCAGATAGAGGGTGTTGCATGGTCAGTGCAACGAATCCCCATGGCCGTTAATTTTGTTTTTCTAGACTGGAACTGCTATTTCCTTGAAATAGCTCATCAATTATCCTCACGAGGCTTAGTCAACCCTGTTCCAGACCCACTTCTCATAAAAATTTGGTAGCACTGGGAATTGAACCTGGACCTCTGAATCTGTAGCCAGGAACTCTGACCATTAGACCACTAGACCACAGAGGCTGTGTAACTATGCAATAATTCAAATTACCAATCCAAACCCCATCTATAGTCACCCTGTCCCAAAATATTTACTTTCAGGGACAAATTTTTGATGAGTGCTAAAGAACCAATCTAGTTAAGCACATCTGGTACACTGGAAAATGATAAAGAAGACTACAAATTTTGTAAATCCTTCCTGTATTTTGTGTGTTGACAAGTACCAGCATGACAGCAGTGTGAGCCTCTGACTCCTTAATTTGAAAGAAAAGTGGAAAACAAGCTATAATATCCTCAGACCTTAGTTGCTATACTTACCAATGCACCCAGCTTGGAAGTTTTATCCTCAGCAGAACCAAACACAGCACTTCTGATTTAAACTACCACATACTTGAAAGTCCTACTTTTCATTCTACTGAACCAACGTCTTTCTTGATAGGATCTACAACAGTTGTCAACCTTGTCAGGAACTTTGATTACAATGCTACATTTGGAGAGTCGTACTGTCTTTTGTCACACCTCTTCCAATAGGTCAGTCATTAACATTGGCATTTCAATGGCAGGAGACATAAAATATCCCATTCTAAACACTGGTCTCCTTTTTGTTTAGCGTTGGCACATTGTCAGATTCTTGACCTTCTTCACCACTGTACCCATTTAGTTTCCTAGACAGTAAACTCAATTTCTTTCCCTTCAGCAAAACTTCAGGTTTCTGGCTTTTAACACATGCCTTACCAATTTCAACAATATTATCAACATCACTAAAAGATTTGTCTTTTTCTGAATGTTTTAGATTTTTCCCATGGAGTGAGTTATGCACGTGTTTCACCACACCACTTTTTTGTTCACTACTTGATGATGCAGAAGAATTATGATCATGGAGCTTCTGTTCAGAATCCATATTTCCAGTACCTAGATATGCATTAGTATCACTGCAGTTGGCATTCCAAACCATTGCATCCCTATTCCCGTCAGGACTGTCAATTCTGCAAACAACACCAAGCTGACCTTCAGTCTTGGAATTCTCTAAACTGCATGACGTTGTCAATGCAATACTGTCTGTCCTATGCACTGGAGGTCTGTCACATGAACTGTCTGAACAACACTGCAGTTTACAGTCACCTTTGTCTTTCATGTGTTGTACTTCATTCCCCATTTTGCTAAGATCTGTGGTCAGCAAAGTTACTTCCTCTGGCATTTCATCCACAGAATTAATCCTTCTGTCTGACGGCAACGAGCCAGAACATGAGCTAGGTCCTCTAGGTGTCCCGTCATTATTCAGTGGAGTTGATATGCTACTTTCTTCAGCACCAATAACCAGCCTCTCCAGTGGCAACCTGTGGCTATCCACACCACCTTCATCCCCTCCGCTGTCAGTCAAAATGTTAGGATTCTGTGCCTTAGAATCTTTGTGTCGAGAAGAGTGACGTGAGTGTTCGATGTGGATATTTGTATTGTTAACCTTAGAGCCTTGGGCATAAATACAGGGTGTCATATTCCCGCTAGCATTCTCCATGTCTGAAGAAAGAAATACAGCACTTTCAGCTCGGGTATTGGAGCCACCATCACTGGTACCCCCTCCGCCATCACCCCTTCTCCGTGCCCCTAAGTTATTGTGTTTCATGTGTCGACGCTGCTTCCTGAAGAACTTACGTGCTACTGTACTCTGGTGGGGGTTATAGAACATCTCTGCTCCACTTGCTCCAGAAGCTTCAGTGAATGTGGTGACACTATTGTTAGAACGATACTGCTGCCTATGAAGAACTACCAAGTTAACATTGGAAATATTTCCACCAGACTCAAAATCACATTTTGCTGTACTGTTCAACTCCACTGCAGCTTTGGCAACACTACTATTTTGGGACTTGGCAGTGTGGGCAGAGGAATTGATGCTGTTAGAACTAGACACAGGTTGACCTTGATTTCCAGCATGTAGTCCAACATTAGTAATTGGTGCAAGTGTCTGGGATGTTGGGAGAACTGGATTCGTGTCAGAGATGCTCCTGGTACGGCAACAACGACCACGCCGCCTCCTGCACCAGCACTCCATCAGATGCCACTGGGCTCGTACGTCACTCCTTGCTACACAGTAGAAGAACGACACAAACATCCCCAAACATGATGCCAACAGACCATACAGAATGCTAAAAATAATCTCTTCATATGGCAGATAGTTCTGCAATGGTTTTGAGGTAGCAAATGCAGCAGAGGTCCACATCAAGAGGTACAGAAACAAAACAATGATGTGAGCTTTCAACTGGCTCAGTGGTGAATGTTCCGTATCTTCCACATCACTAGAGGCTGTTGGAGTTGATGCACTATGCAAACTTGTATGTTCTGCCATTGCTGCATTTGCAACATTGGAATCCAGCAAATCCAAATCTACATTTTCTGTTGCTTGGGTGCCTTCAGAAAGCTGTCCATTGGTGTCTAGGTTTTGAATACCACAATATATAAGGAGAAAGAAGATTAACAGGAAGAGCACTAGAACTCCCATGGGCACAAACACTGCGCTGAGAGCAGGCCCTGGCATAAGGAAGCAATGGGAGTAGCCTGCATACTCCCTCATGTTCACAGCTCCTGAGATGCCACACACAATGAGAGCAATGCCCCAGCCCACCAGGTACAAGCCAAGGAGGGGTTTCTGAGCCACTGGCTGCTCAGGAGGAAGTTCATCTTCAGGTGCAGAATCCAATGAATCTGACTTAGTCAGCCTCTTGTACATGTTGCTGAAAAATTGAAACACTTCATCACTTATGCTTCACATCTTCATATTTTGTATTAAACATGAGAACCTGTATCAACCTTCAATAGACTGGTAACATGGAATTGGTCAGGAAATTATTATGAGTGATAAAATATAAGCTTATATTGTCTTAATGAAATAAATGTATACACCCACGTTTTCCTGAACTCGGCAATAGCTGGAGGTAAGTGGTCAGGTTCACACCCTGTCCCCTTTACCCCTGGGGAAAGAGCACCTGGTACCCCTTGGATAGGAGGTTTGGTGGACCCCCAGATCCAGTCTGGATGACATGGAGAAGTGAAAATTCTTGACCCTGCTGGCACTAAAACTCTGACCCCTCAGTCATCCAGCCCATAGCCAGTCACTATACCAACTGTGCTAACCCACATCCACTCCCCCATAAACCTTCACGGCATAGTGCTTAATTGAGTAAGTACAGGGACAACTTTACTGTTTACATAATGAAATAAATATTCTGAATAACACAATCAATTCCAACAACATGGCATCATTCATTATTACAAAGTGGATCTCAGCAATAAGTAATTATACTGGGACCATGATGAAGAGCAGAAACTTCACACACGTACTTACTGATCCACTGCCCATTTTATTTCAAACACTAACAGAGAGTGTTTGAACCTAGTTTTTATTGGGTATTTGCATTTAGGATGAGATTTTTCTGTTTTAGTATGTCATAAGGGGCAGTACCCTTTTCATTTTACTATACTGTACTGTGTGAAGAGAATATGATTAAAAGAACAAATACAAAACCAAGGGAGCCTATGAATGATGGGCACACAGGAAAGAAGAAATTATTCTGTAAAAAACAGGCATTTGCTACACATTACAAACTTCATTCCTGCACTCCTTGTGCCCGACACCATGCCACAGCCGATGTTTCCACACTCAAAGTCCCCACGTCCATGCCTTCTCCATCTTGGAGAATCTCATCAATTCAAGAAATACATACCTTCCTCATCTGTACACTTACATTACTACACATTTCCTTTACCTGATAATTATGAAATCTAACAATGTGACTGTCATCTCACATACTCGTAAACTCTTGAAGAAAAGCCAAATAAACTGAAAACATATTCCACATAAAATTCTGAAATTCCCATTTCCTAACAAGCACAACAAACATGTTACTTCATTAATATATATCAAATGATCAGTTCAGCAACCCACCTGGCTGTAACAGCCATCCACAATAAAGATGATAATGTCAGATAATGGAGGAGCAATCCTACTCCTTGACATATCTTCACATCCTCTGTTTGATGGATACCCAAACTGGAAGTACATAATAAAGTTTACTAACTCTACCTATCAACAAAATGAAGTGAATAATCACTAGCTACTAGAAACTATATTACATGCATTGCTTCTGTGCCCTGTTTCTTGAACAGCAATGTTAGTTATCACAGATGTCCCTAGAGACTGATACAGAACATATTCCAAAAATGGTACAGTGGATTATCTGAGCCTTCATTTCAGGATCAAATCACATGTGTATGCATTCTTAACTCTTCCAGCATCAGTATCAAAAGACTATATATATATATATGAAAAATATGCTATACAGATTTTGTATGTCCATAAAACACAGTTACCATGACTTCTGTATCAGGTGTGAAATATTTTGTACCACTGCTGTAGTTCCTGGCTTCTGCAGCATAGGGCAGCTGCATTTAGCAATCCAAAATAGTGAAAGGGTTAGATCAATGCAACTGATGATGCCATTTTATGCAAATGTTTTTATTATCAGTCAAAAAATTCTTTTTATTTGAAAGGTTAAATCTTTACATCTGAAAAAAGTAAATGTATAATGACCATGCAAGTTGACTTGAGCAGTAACAATTCTTTCCTGTATTTGGTAGGTACTCAATTCAAACATCAGCTGGAACACTGACTATCCTAACGAAAAGTAAGCCAATACTGCTTCTTTCCACCTCCTTTCCAATTTATTATTTAATAATCACTTTACCATTTGCAGTGAACTGCTGACAATGTTGTTGAATAAACCATAAATGCATGAATAAATATACAGCAAACGTCACTTTATTACAGGTCCACAGTTCTTTTGTACTACTGGAAGAGGAGGCTGAAACCCTTTTTACTGCCACATAATGAATCAAAGTCTCTTATCAACCTTTAGCTTTTCCAGTCATTACAAAATTATCAACCTCAGACTTGCATGAGTTCAACCCTTTTGAAGTTATGTACAAGATACCTCGATTAGAAATCTCTGCCACTCTGTACTGAGGTCATGTAGTGTTTGACAACATCAATCAAAGGAATTTCTCTCACTGCCCCTCAACATGTTGAGCTATCTGAGGCTATTCAGTGGCAGAATAATTTAGTACTATGAATATACAATAACAGAAGAACGTTCCATTTTCTAAAAACTGGGCATGAAAAGGGATAATTATAGCAATTTTATATTTATGTTGTATTTAGCTAAACCATTCATAAATGAGAAACACATGAGTGAAGCTGTTTCTTACCTGTACATGAAACAGAGGAGAGCCATTGCTATCCAAGTGTTGACCAGAGAGTGCTTTGTTTTCTTTGACATCTGAATGGAAGCATGGCAGATTACATATGTCACAATGGCCACCATTAAGCTTATAACTCCAACTATGCTGCCAACATAAACTGCAGGATGTGAAAATCTAAATTTGGCTCCAGCCACCCTGAGAAAAATATATTTACATTAAAATGTCAGTTTTATGATACTGTCACATACAAGAATGATGTTCAGTTTACAAAATAGTGAATTTTTCATTCTCCATCAAGCTCCATAATGTAAATAGATGGTAATTCTGAAATTATAAAATTCAAACGAACGAACATTTCACTTCTATGAACAGAAATTCTGTTCCTTTGCCATTTACTAATAAAGACTTCAATTATCATAACAAAATAAAATCTGTTAACATCAGTAACTCATGGTACTTAAAAAGAAAGGAGTAGAGAAACAGGAACAATGCAAATTTCATATCCTTTGATATCTAGAAATGATCCTCATCCTTTTCAATATTAGGACTCTTTGAGACCTCTTAAAGATATCACAAAACAGAATCCTTCTAACACTTCAGGAGTCTTCCCAAATTCGGTCTCTTTAGGTCGGGAGGCAAGTGCGCATGCATGCATACACGCACAAAACTAATGTCTCCCATACAATGGAAAGGTTTTGGGAACACATTCTACAGGTAACTTGAGGCAAAAAGTATCCTATAAATAATAACAGCTATGACATGTATACAGTGGCCATCTTGTAGTGCACTCAATTTCACCTGTTACTTCACGACATGTTTCGGCAACCCAGTGCCATCATCAGGTGCCCTAATTACGCCAATCTACTGCATTGCTTGCCTTCATATGTCTTCGCAAATCCATTTAAAAGGTATTTAAAAAGTGTGTATTTGTCAACTATACTAAATTTACACTCACTAAAACTTGTTAAGATTATTCATCTTATGTGTCTTAATTAATGAACCACACGCAAGTTTTAATTAACAATGTACATATATTTTCTTTGAATAAACATTATACATAAAATTTTTCGAGTATTTTTTTTTGGCATGGAACACATTATCGTACGTTACATTAATTTATATGGGAAAAACTGTTTCGCTTAACGAGTGTTTCGCATTACGAGTAAGATTCTGGAACGAATTATGCTCGTTAAGCAAGGTTCCACTGTATTTTTATACAAAAACCTGAGTAAGGAGGATGGTAGTTTAGTTTTGGCCTCAAATTGACAGAAGGACTGCAAGCAGAGCAATGTCACGTGAATAGCAGCTATTTTTCCTTAAGTTTCAAACCTGAACTAAAAACAAATTTGGTAAACAATATAAATTCAAATTATTTGAAGTATTACTTTTCAAAGACATCAGTACTGGAGCAGATATCAATATAAAACAATTTAATGTCCACTCAGTTACAAAATGCTGAAATGGTGGTTACTGGATATTCTCACCTTCCCATATTGTCATAAAGAAAGGTATCTTTCTGTAGGAGCCCAAAGTAGCCAAATCTATTGCACTGGAACACCAGCAGGCCATGTAAGAGATGAGACAGCTGACACCCTGTTTGACTCCAGCTACCTGTGCCATTGTTCAAGGATGCATCCCACCACACAGGTTTTGGTGAATCGGATGAATGGTGAAGCAATGGAGCTCGAAGCATTATATATACAGGATGTGTTAAGTTCTGAACTTCCATTCCCACTATAAAAATTCAAATACGTGGGTTACTTCAAAAATCATGGCAACTAATTTTTTGGGGGGCAAACACGTTACAGCGAAGAAAGTTCAAAATATACTTATGAAAGGGCATGATATACCCCTCCGATTGGCTTAGTAATTTTCAAAGTTTATTCAGTCTGATATGAAAGGGCTTCAGGTATTTTATCAACTCCAGAGAACTTTTCTGATGACCTTACATGAAAATGATATTAGACATGGATGAAGTAATTTCTAAATTAACTGCAATAAACCTATGAGCCAGTTTATTAAAATTATCAAAATTATGAATGCGGTTCTCACCTAATTTTGTGCCAATAACACATGACGTAATATCTCTGCCATCTTGCTGGGATGAATCTGGGAGCTTTCGTGGGAACAGTCTGCTATTCTCATACATGGATACCAGCAGCTGCTGTCCAGACTTCACAGTGTACCCTTGCATCTCAAGTTGGTAAAACAAAGAAGGGGGTATATGGATGGAAGCTTCTATGATCTAAAGAGACAACAGAACTTCTCTTATTACATAAACAGAATTTTGGTATTGTAAAAGCAAAAAGGTTGTATAGTTTGAAAAACACATAATACTCACAATCGCCTGGACTACAGAGGAAGAAACAGATGACAAAAACCGGATATTTCATCTACACAATGAACTTCCCAACAGACAGATAACAGATCATTTCTTCATCATCCTGAACTATGCAGGAATAGGCTTAACTGCTTCATTCACACATTACACTTCTGTCCACAATCTAACCTGTTTATTGGCTCCCTTTCTTTCCACTAAACGTTTCGGCCGCATATGGCCAGCATCAGGTGTCACTGTTTGCTAAAACTGTTTCACTGCATAATGCGTGCAACTGCATGTAAATGTGATATCTCACGCTTAAAATAAACCTACTCTATTAAAATCACTAAAAATCATTAAAAGCAGTTACAATTTCAGAATTTTTACTTGGGGGCTGTCGTTCTTTATCCAACTATCGTTGTGTTTGGATTCCTTTTGCAGTGGCATGGGTTTTGTTTATATGTAGTTTCGAACTGTGTTAGGGCAGGTATGCTCCTTGGACTCTGTTCTCTGCCCCGCCTGGATGTATGTATGTATTATGAGAGGGGGTGGGTTACCCCATGCACTTAGACCAGTTATTGGTCCATTGTGCGTCCCCCTTTTATTTTCTACTGTCGCCATACCCTACCGATAACGGTGCGTGCCATCAGCCCCCGTAGAGCCAACGAGGTCGGCCCCCAGTACCTTGATGCTTCCCCCATCCACCAGAGGTATTGGAGACTACTTGGGTGGGAAAGGGCCTGTAATTTAGCTCAGAGGTCTCCTAAAGACATGAGGTTCTTTTACGTGCCGTAAATCTACAACACAGGACACACGGCTTAAAGTCCCTCCCAGTGGACTTGTTCCCTGAATTTTTCCGCCCTTAAAAATTCCACAACCTCTGCCAGGTTTGAACCCGCGTACCTTGAGTCATGAGGTGGGAACGTTACCCCCAGACTACGGAGGCCGCTTGCCCTGCCTGTAAGTGGTGTTGGTTTGTTCCATGTATATAGGTTTTAACTGCCTCTTCCTAAACGCTCTAGGTGTAGCTGAGTTCTTCCTTTCTCTGATATCCAGAATCTCTTAACTCAAGAAGGCCGCCACCTAAACTTCGTGAAGAGGGCTGTGTGCCTTTAACAAAACAGCAGGCTATGCCTACGGAAGTGAAGCTACTGGCAGAAGGGCTGCAATGCATGGGATCACACTAAGAGTATCCCATGTGAGTCTACAGGCAGTAAGGTACAATACACCACTGGACACACCCTGCAACATGTCGGATGGTAATGTAAACAGTGGCCATTTGTAATTACTCAGAGATGCATAATATATTACTTATCTATCTGCATTTATGACAGTTATTTAATGTTGCCAAATCTCATGCAAGGTTATGCAGCAATGAATAAGATGAGTGATTCTACAGAGGACTGAAATTACTGCAGAGTAAACAGTGGTGGCTGACTTCAAGTTAATATCTAGACATTGACCTGAAATGAACATGAACACCATGAAAAACCTCAGAAATTCCAACAGGGATAATGACCAGAGGTGCCAATCTTAAATGGAAGAAGAGTAAAACAAAGAAAAATCAGCGAAATACCTGAGAATAGAATCTAATACAAGGCTTATTTGAAGTAGTTATGTTAGGTACATGTTAACGGTACAACATAAAAATGCTCTAACTAGTCACCGTTACTGTCAATATGACCATCAGGCCTTGTCCTTGCCAGTTCAATCCAGTTCACACTATCATATTCACTTTCACTAACATTCATTAGCCTTCCACCTGTATCCAGTTTCCAAATGGTTTAAACACACACGATTTTCAACTTAAATGACATATTTCTGTCTTGTTACGTCCAGGCTTCATCTTTTGTCCATCTACCCCTTAATAATTTAAATGACGTAATAAAATGGGCTGAAGAGTGTGACCATGAAATATGAAACGTTAGGTGAAACAACATACCTTAGACCCAACTACGGCTGTTGCATTGCTTGTAGAACAGTGGAACAGGCGACCAGGATTCTTTCCTGAAGGTGTATACCAAGTGCATGAAAGACCATTGAATCTTTCTCTGTTCACACGATATTCTTCCACAGCAAGGTTTGACTGCAATGAATTTATTTTATTAGAACAATAGCTCAGAAATGTATACACAGTAAAAAGTCGGGACAAGCATACATACAGTGGAACCCCCAATTAATGTTGCTTGATTAAGGTTTCTCCTCATTTAAGGTTTAAGTTTCAATGTCCCCAAGACAATAATCTCAGTTTCAGATTTTCTTCATTTAATGCTTTCCTCAGTTTAATGTCCAAAACCACTGTTCCCCAAGGAAGCCATAAATGGGGGTTTCAATGTACGTAGGTCGTACCAAAAGTCATGAGCAACTTTTTTTGCATGCAACCTGGGAACAGCAGATGAAAAGAGAGTATGGTGGTAGGTGGAACCAGCTGTTGTGTTAACCTTGAGTGTCCTGTGACGGCAACAGCTTGCATCACGTGAAAAGTATCATTCCTAACAAAATGTCCGATGATATGTCGTTTTGCCAGCGTGCTGTCATCGAATTTCCTGTGAAAGAGGAATTCCCTGCTGCAGAAATTCACCAGAGACTTCAGCGTGCTTATGGAAGTGTGTGCATGGGCGTGAGCAGTGTTCTAAGATGGGTGAAACATTTTAAAGATGGGAACACCAGCATCGAAGATGAGCCTTGGAGCGGTCGTCCTCGAATAGCCTCAACTGAACGCAATAAGGAAAGAGTGGATAGATCATTCAAGATGACATGCGTGTGACTGTGGACACAATAGCCCAAAAACTTGGAATAGGGCACAGTGCAGTACAGGAGATGATTGAAAGCTTGGGCTATAGGAAAGTTTGTGCTCATTGGGTCCTGCAGTTATTGACTGAAGACCACAAAGGTCAGCGAAAAGCCATCACCTCATAACTACTGCAGAGATATCGACACGAAGGCGATGATTTTTTGCTCTGTATTGTGACAGGTGAGGAAAGCTGGTTTCACCATTTCGAGCCTGAAATGAAATGGGAGAGTATGGAATGGCACCATTTGCATCCTCCATCAAAAAAGAAGGCAAAGACAGTGCCATCAGCTGCGAAGGTGATGGGCACAGTCTTTCACAAGCCCCTGAAAACCAGCAGCATATAATTCTTTGGGTTGCTGGAATCAGGCGGTGACTTCCCTTTCTACAGCTTCATTGTCAGCAAAATGTTTAGCCGAAAGATGATGTTTAGGAGGGCCGAACAAATGAAGTTGCTTGGAAACTTCATAAGGCCATTCAACGGAAGCGACCAGGACTCCTCACCAAAGGTGTGTTGCTCTTGCATGATAACGCGTGTCCCCATACTGCCAACAGGACAAATGAGACGCTGCGAAATTTCAAGTGGGAAATCCTCGACCATCCTCCATATAGCCCCGGCCTTGCTCCCAGCGACTTCCATTTGTTTGGCCCTCTTAAACATCATCTTTTGGCTGAACATTTTCCCGATGATGAAGCTGTAGAAAGGGAATTCACTGCCTGGTTCCAACAGCAGCCCAAAGAATTTTATGCTGCTGGTTTTCAGGGGCTTGTGAAACGATGGGATAAGTGCCTCAATGTACAGGGAGATTATGTTGAGAAATAAAAGCATTTTCAAATCAGTACTCTTATTTGTTTAAGTTCTATATCCATTTGTAACTTTCTTATTGACTTACCTATGTATGTCAAGAAATGTACATACCAAGCTTACATGTACAATCATCAGCTTTGCATAAGGGTCACAATAGAACTTTATGATAAAAAAAAATAATATTTTTGTACTTAAAAGTGCAGAATTAATTTAAAACTTCCCTTTCCTTTTGATTTATATGGTGCTATTTAATTTAAATCAATACATTTTCCAAGTAGATGACATTAATGACTCCGTCTGGAACTGCTGCTAATGACTTAAAGGGACTGGTACTTTCAGTTATACACTGCAAGATTATAAAACAATAGGTACAGTATTTCTGCTGAAACAACACACCACCCACAAATGTATAATAAGACTCCCATGAAGTAACAAATGAACATTCAGAACTTAACCCTAGGATACAACCTGTGCAGTAAAATTTTCCATTTCCTTCACACCGAGTTGTAATGTTGTTATGCTTTTCCTAAAATTCACTCTGGTAGGAGAGGGTCAAAGCCTTTTCTAGACACTATCCCAGCATTTTACTGGAGGAACTGAGTAAAACAATGAAAAATCTCAGTGAGGGTATATGGCTCTTGACCTTGATTTGACACAGGTACCTCCTGAAGGTAAATCAGTAAACACCGGATACTACACAGCAGGATACAGTTATTTCTACCTTATCAACTAGAGTTGGTACTATTTTCACATGATTATCACAATGTATGGCAGTACACAGTAAAGTGTAGGGTAATGTGCATACCTTGTGTGATTGCAATGAAGGGCTGAACTCTGCCACCGCCTCCACAGCCCTTACTAAGCGAGAGCATGCATTATCCTCCTCCTGTGCTGCAGCCAGCAATTCTTTTGGCAGGTGCATAAGTGTACTTACAATATCCACAAGATGTGAACCCAACTACAATATTACAAACAAATCATAATGTCACTACAAGCTGTTATCACCAGTCAGTAACCCTTTCATTGCTCTACTTTCTAAATATGCAAGGTGGGTGCCGCAACTCTATGAACATACTGACTGTATGTGCTTTCTATCTAACTCTGGTAGCAGAACCTGAAGATTCAGCACCACTAATATTCAAACCTGCTAGTGGTCATGATCCTGAGCTACACAAATGCTGTCCAATTCCTCATAAAATAAATGTGAAGTATGATTTTGGTGTGAAATTACTTTCCACATTCTTTGGTGTTCTTTACAAAAGAAAAGATTAAAAATTCCTTACACGAAGATCATACTTGTCTGACAAAGTTTCAGTGCCTACACCACTGCAGATTTTCTTCAAATAGAACATGGGAGACTTTTACTAAAAGTTGTTAAGCAATTACAATTTTCAGACAAACTGATTCATAATAAAGTCTGGTTTATACAAAGCCACAAACTGACTGTCATGTATCCAAAAAAAACTATCTCACAGATATTGTTGAAATATGATATAGGACATTCCCACCAAATGTTATTTGGCAATTCAGATTTCCAGCCTTAGCGACTTATAACAAAGTCTGGTTAACACAATGCCACAAATTGACTTTCCCTTACAGCCCAGATTTTGTTGGAATTCGATATGGGAAACTTCCATCACATGTGGGTGAGGAGCTCAAATTCTTAACTATGCTGATCCATGAAAAACTCAGTTTACATGAATCAGTAAATGGACTTTTCCATGTAATCCATAAGCCATTTCACAGTATTGTTAATATTCAGTGTGGAAAACATTCAACTAATTTGCATTCCATTATTCCCAACTTAATCAAACTTCAAAGAATGTCACTGATGACTTTATGTACTACATTACAGAGCACACCTTTCCACTCTTCACATAATTACCTCTCTCTCTTTTGTAACATATTCCAAATAATTTTCAATAGTTTTAGAGATGAATACCACATCCATTTTATCTTGAAGTTGTTTCCCACTGATAGTGAAGTTCTTTAACCGCTTTGCACTCTCCAGCACACTACCTTTTGCCACACTTAGGTTTACCTATAACAATTCAGAAAATGTGAACTCAATTATAAAATATGTAAAAAAACATGGAGACTTAAGATATTCTTGCTTCATGTGAGTCATAAAAAAGTATGTGTAACAGGGCAAAACAGCATTTATACATAAAAAGCAAAAGGAAGGAAGGAAAGAAGAAAAGACCAGTAATTATGAAATAAATGAACTTTATGAGTTTCCATTCTTGTCATGTGGTAAAAATCATGTGCTTCAAGCCAGATTAGACATCTGTTGTGTACAGAAATGACTTCACAATGCCACTCTAATTAAATTGCCCTCACTGCAAATAACATACACAGCAGAAAGAGGACAGAAGTATTCAAAATTAAGTAACCAAAATAAATTAAGTACCGCACATATGACCTGATCAGTAAAGGCATGAAAATTCAAATCAGAACTATCAGTGTAAAAGTTTTCCTGTTGCTACAGAAGGGGCACGTGGTGGTGTAATTGGTTGAGGCACTATGCTAAAAGTTGGAAGCCTGCAAGTGCAATCCTGATTAGGTCATTGGATTTCTCAATTGACCTAATCCTTCCAGCTGTACTACGGACATGGGGTCAACTCAGCCTCTAACAGAAATGAGTACCAGGGATCTGAGCTTCGATGTCTCACACGGCCTGTTACAGGGACAGCTTTACTTCATTTTTTTATTGTTACAGAATGCTGATCTTAAATTACTTCAGTTTATATGCTCCTTTTCCTGACACACCACTTGCTACAGCCACACAGTTTGACACTACTGCCATGTAGTATGTGTGTGTGACTACAGACAAGGTTTGAATTAGTGAATGGACTTACTGAACACTTATACACAACTGGGAACTACAAGCAATTAGAGAACCACCGCTAATCTCCACAGCACCCGCTAAGTTTTTTCCAACCTGCTGTGTCTTCACCAGCCATTCCCTGGCAATGGCTTCTAACAGTGGAGATACTTCAGCTTCACATGCTCAGGTTCTGTCTTTGTCTTCACAGCCTCTCATGCAGAACTGCTTAACAACTGACTTTGCCCCTTGCTTATAACATCTTGGCATAAACCACGAAGAAACACCCCATTTACAAAAGTAACTCTATTGCTGCCGCAGGAACGTGCTTACCAAGGGGTTGCCCAGAAACAGTCACTGTTGACAGAGTCACCCCTTATCAATGGGTCTATACACCATAATATTACATAGTGTAGCATATAGACCCGTTGCTAGGCAATGACCATGAAACAAACAAGTAGGCAATGGCCTGTAAACAGCAACAGAGGAACAATGTTTTCTGTTTTGTCTGTGCTGAGAAGTTATAAGCAGGACAGTTAGGAACCCATGGCGAACATCAACTGCAGGAAGGAGTTACCAGAAGGCTGGAGAAGACATATTAGGCTGCTCTAGTGAACAGTAAAGTGTGTGAATTAGTGAAACAGTTATAAACTTGTGGTCACAGAGCTGTAAGAGTTCAATAAACACAATTACCAATCCAAACCCTATATATATTAACTCACTCATGTGACAATATTACTGAAAAGACAGTGTATCAAATAATGCATCTTATGGTGAATTCATCACTAATGGGCATATTTGTAATAGCAGGGCTTTCCTGAGCATACAGCTTTAGAAGGTCTTTCATTTCAACACAAAAGACAGAGACATTTTTGTACATAGATGGTTATAAACAACATACACACACGTAAGAGGCATTCCCACAAGTACAAGATCAAGTAATTTCTATCCTAATACACATATACTCCATAGTGACACAGAACAATATCTGAAGTAAATAATTATTTTGAGATATAATGTTCATCAGATACAAGGAATATCTGTATACCTCTGAACAGTAAACATTAAAACACGATTACAGAAAAGTGTCAACAAGAACATACCTTAGAAAATTGCTCCAAAATCTTGGTGGTCTCACTCACATAAGGGCATACTGTTGTATTGAGCCCTTCCCAAACTCCAGACTCTGTACAGGTGTACTGAGCCCTGAGAGGGGGTCTAAACCCCATACTGGTCAGCTGTTCTCCCTGACACTGAAGCTCCACTGTGTATCCTACAACTGTCTTTGGCCATGTGTATACACCTTTGTTGTTTGAGGTCACTGCCCAAAAGAGAAATATATTATCTGCTTATTTCTTTCCTGCAATCATAGAGCTGGTCATGCACTGGGTAGCATGAATGGAGAAAACAAACGTTGTGCTGGAAAATCTCAAGATCAAGAATTGCTTAAAAGAGGTAGATGTAGATGGAAGGATAATAATAAAATGAATCTGAGACAAACAGTGCACGAATGTGTGGACTGGCCAAAGTGAAAAGGTAAAATGGCAGGCTTCTGAGAATGCATTTGAATTTTGTAAGGGGGAATTTCTTGAGTAGGTAAATCAGCTACCCAAGCTAACAGAGAGTTACTTTGTTCATCTCACACACACACACACACACAGAAACGGCAGGGACAATACAAAATATTATGAGTTTAGAATTGTTAACGATGTACTATTGCTAGAATAAAAAAAAATGTTTTGGATTAAAATAAGGCAGTATAACTGCAACAGAAGAATGACTTACAGCATACAAAACCATCAGCACACTCATTCGTTCATTCATTTATTAGTCCACCATATATCCATAAGGATTACAATTCCAGCGGATGTAGTTACTGTCATTAAATATATGCAAATAGCTGTGCAATAGTGCACTCGTCAACTTACATACACTGAACAATCCAACATAAAACAGGAACAATTTTCTGACATTTATACATCAAAATAAATTCTTAACTAGCTATGACTTTTTCCATAACTTCTGCATCAACTGTTCTTCCAGTTTGCTTCTCGAGCTATTTATAGCACAGTCCATGAAGGTACCATCAACCTACACTCTGTGCCTCTACCTAGTCAAGAAGAAAGCCTACTTTCAAGAATGTTAAGGGAACGATTTTGAAGCAAAAGTTCATTTTAATACATGATCAAACAATAATAGCCAAGTTAGTTAAGTTGCAAGGCCATCTGATATTTTCAGACATACACTTGACGGCTTCAAGGTAGAGTTCCCTCCAAAATTTAGCTAATAAGAATCTATACTGTGACATCATCTGAACCTCACTCCTGGATCTTGTTTCAGTACTATTATGTAGCTTGGCTAGTCAGACTCAGAAATATTTCTGTGATTGTGCTGTGTGTAAAGTTACAAGTATTCAGTCTTAATTGTGACAAGATATACAAGCGCTCAGACTTGAATATGAAGCTTTACTTAATACACCTCTCTCTGAAAGCTTGATAGTTTGTCAAAGAGCAAAACAGGAAGATGGTATGGTTTGACTCTGACACTATTCACTGTTCTGAAGAACAAATACAAAAGCTGCTCTATATGAAGTGAGATAATGGAATGACACACTAACAAATGTGCAATGCATAGGATGAAGATTCAGAAAACATGCTCTTCTTGATCGTTTGCCAGGAAAAATCACTGCTGAAAGTTCTCAGTCTTTAAGCATGCCATGGAAAGCCAAGAATTTCATAGCTTCTGCTTTGATCATCAATTATCAGTCACACTGAAGAAAGAATTAATGAGCAAGGCAAAATAAAAGAACTGCATGTCACACTTAAAGGTTGAGAACTTTCAGCATTTTGAAGCTTGGATTTACCACTCAAAAAAAAAAAAAAACAGCATGCACAAAGTGTCAGGATACTTGGTTGGGTTCAGAACTGGCCTATATATTTATATATATATATACACACATACACACACATAACACTTGGTTCAACTTATAATTTCTTCAGGCATTGCAGGTCTGCAGCAATTAGTGACAGGGACTTATGCTTCTGAAGGATGGTTCCTAATAACTGATCAGTTGTGAGTACAACTGGTTATGTATGAGAAACTATGTAATTTGGTTGCACCATAGCTCAAGCAGTCAGTCACTGGCTTCCCACCGTGGTGGCCCGGGTTCAATCCTGGGTCTGGTCAAGGGGGATCTGTGGTGGACAAAGTGGCACTGGGGCGGGTTTTCTCCAAGTACTTCAGTTTCCCCTGCCAATCTTTATTCCACCAAATTCTCCATCATTATAATCACCCGGGGCAGGTACAATAGGCCAATCAGTGGCAGCCATGCCGAGTGGACCCAGCTGGACTCCACCCCCCACTAAGCGAATTAAAAAAAAACTATCTAACTTCACAGTTCAAAAAATACTACAGACTTGAATGAAGTTAAATTATTCCTCAATTTTTTGTATCGCTGTGATAATTTCAAGAAGGAACAAATATTGTTACACTCGCACTGATTTTAGGCTGTTTTCCTTCCATAATAAGCAAACAAGCAGGCTTAGAAAGTAATCACACTCCCAATGTTTATCATCCATTTCAAGTTTTGAACCAGTTGGCTGATTTATATGAACTCTGGTACGGATATTGTGCCATTTGGAGCCACACTACACTGTACTTTTTAATTACGTACAATCAGTAATAACAATATGTTGGATGCACAAACTTATAAGACTGGAGTCACAAGAGTGTCAACTGATTATGTATGATAACAAATACTGGAAAAACATGTGACTTGTGTTAAGGCAATGGCATTAACAACATAAGCACTGTTGGATTTGTGGTCCTAAGAGTGGTGACAGAAAAGTTCTATCTTCTGGGGCTAATATAATTTAGTCTAGTGAAAGTCAACTGATGTTTCAGAGGAACATATCACATTCATCTTCAGGGTCAAAGATTGAAGAAACCAACATGAAGCAGGTAGCAAACAGGGCCTTACCGACATTCAACACACTACATAACACTGAACCCAGAAGATGGAACTATTCAACATAAAGTCTAGTTGAAATAGAAACTGATTCAACAGGAAAGCAGAATGTATGAGCGCTACCCAAAGACCTTGTTTAAACCTTAGTGTTGTATTGTTATTAACATCACTAAAAGTTAGCAGACTTGATAAAAGACTAATTCATGACTGTTTCAATAACTATCAAAGCAGAAGCTATATGAAAATGGACACATTCTAACTGTTAATTCAGCATTACAACCTTATTACCACATTAAAAAAGCAGAAAAATTGTAGTACCATAAATACAGTGTAAAGAAATAACCTGAACAGTTTATTACCTATCTGCGAACAATATTGAGTATCTTCTGAGATAACAATCACAGAAATGGTTTCTGTGTGATTTCCTTCTTCTGACACAAGCCGACAATTCCATTTCCCACTGTGATGATGCTGAAGATGCTTGATACTAAGTGAGCTGAAAATTTTTAATATACAAATATTCTGTAGCATTTATAGAAGTCCAGATAATCAGGGATCAGAAGAATTACTGAAGCTAAGAGACAAAATGATTCTAGGCCTCTCAAAGACATGCATTAATATTTCTAGGGTATTACATATGTGAAAACTAAGAATGTATACACATCAAATATAAAATTTAGAATTGCAAGTAGGGGTGAAGTTCATCATAAATGTGACTTCAGGCTTTCTGCTTTCTTAGTACACTAAACCAAATGGTAAACCACTAACACACTTCCTGCAATGACATTTGGGGATATTTCAGTTGGCAGAGCACTGAGAGGTAAATATTAAGAAGTATACTATCAGTTTCTGTCATACACAAAGGCAAGTGACTGAACAGGTCAGTCTAGCTGTTATGCTTCAGACCTGTATTCCGAAGGTGGTAGGTTCAAATATCAGCTGAGACGCCCGTTATCCTGACGGATGTTACATAACTTATCTCAGCTCCTCCAGAGAAATTCTAGCTAGTATCTCAATTAGGATATAACCGCATCCTCCCAAACACTTTCCAAATAATCTTTCATTAACCATTTACCATCCAATAGTCTCAATAATGATGGCATCATTAAGTAATCAACTAACTAAACACAGTTTAATGACAATTACAAGTAATTTTATAACAGACTTCACAGAATAATCACAAAGTCCTTACTTATAGCATTTTTCTATATAAGTGACCTACTTTTCAACACATCTGGTCTAATGGTCCATAGTTTTGCACTGCTTGTATGTCACGACTGCTTTTGCTATATTTTACCTTACTGTATTCAATAAATACTTCAATTTGATATACCAGCATTCCTTCACTGAACCCTATACTGAGGAAGTTCCCTTTTCATACTCCTGTATTAAGAAATGCTCAGTAACACAAAGTATGCTTCAAACATCATGTCTGTGTGCAATGGTGAGAACAGAGACCTGCATTTTTAATTAACAACATTAATACTTTGAAAGCAGAACATACCTTTCAACCAAACCACTATCCGCAATGTAACGGTTTTCAACACGGATTTTGTCAAATACTTTAGCTGGATCCTGACTGCCCCACATCCAAACCACATGAGCGATGCTCCTTTCCCCTACCATAGTCCCTGCAGTTGGAGCCCGACATCGCAGTTTCAGGGAATCACCAGCAAACACAACCTGATCAGTACAGAAAATTATTAAAGTTTTGTCTCATTATTTATCACAGATGAGCTGTGTGGGCTGGCTCAGAAGCAACATTTTTCCAAGCCAGCTGTCACCTCCCCTCCTAATCACCCCATTCCCTTCTTGCACTCTTACCTGGAGGTTTTCATTTTCTCCCTCCACCTTTGGGCCTTGGCCTTATATACATCACTATCAACAGGCTATAAGTTCACTCATGTCTTAGATTTCAAACCTGCAACAATGGTTGGCAGTTCGCTTTTAAATTCTTTTTGGCTGGTAAATTCTATACCTGATTTTTAGCTTCATCTATTGCATTTAACTTTTGGGTATTCACTGAGTTGTTTCAGTTGAATTAGCAGCAAAACCTCCTGCTTTACCCAAAGTATTTGCACATGTTTAATTATTATTCTTTATATATTCATTTCTTAATTTCTTTATAAAAAAAATACTCTGTGGTTTTAGTCAACAAGTGAACTATACTGACCGAGCGACCACAACTTGTCGGTGAAGTTAGTGCCAACTTTAGCAGATGGAGGGTGTTGCGTGGTCAGCGCAACAAATCCCTTCAGCCATTAATTTCGGTTTTCTAGACCGGAGCTGCTATTTCCTAGCTCCTAAATTATCCTCACAAGGCTGAGTGGATCCCGTTCCAGACCCACTGTTTCTCAGAAAATCTAGTACTGAAGAGAACTGAACCCCAACCTCTGGATCTGTATCCAGGAACTCTGACCACTAGACCAGAGGCAGTCCTTACTGGCCTTATACCACATATTATTTGCTGGCTGTCTAAGCAAGGAAAAGCTATGCATGTTACAGGCCTCATTCAGTGCCTGCATTCCATTTATTTCCTTAATACATAACCACTGAGATTCACTGGAACTGTTTACTGGTTCATTTGTATTTTTCTTTCACTGAGATGATATTAAGTAGCAGCCAGAAGTGAAAGAAGGTTGTAGAAATAGCCAGTGGTTCCTTCCCTATCTCACTCCCTCCTAATTTAAGGAAAATAAGAAAAAAGCAGACTTACGAGGTCACCATGCTCTACATGTGTGCATACATGTGTATGCTTTCAACTTTTGAAACCAATTAAAAAAATTTCACCTGTGCTTTATAAACACAGAATGAAAAGTCTCAACAACTTCTCCTAGGGATAACTATGAAGACTGTCTTCTGAAATGTGATAACTGTGTAATTTGGTAGACAGGTACTAATGCTTTGGAGGAACCTGCTGCTTCCATCGTCAGGGTAGAGCCAACACACCTTAAGACAATCTCATGTAAGAGACGTGATAAACTAGGAATAGGATTTTGGGGCTCCAAAAAGCATTTGGTTTTAATCCACCAGGATCATATGCAGACATTCCTGCATCCCTTACCCATCTCTCACCTCTGACATAGTAAAAAATCTGTGAATATGACAAATACCAGGGCCCCACCATTGTTCAAAGTTCACATCATTCTAAAAATCTACCATATTTGCTCACACTTTGCACATATGCCAGGAGAAAAAAAGTAGATGGATGTGATCAACTGAGAGTTCTACCACAGTGGATGCCTCCTAGCCTCTGCCTCTTTCCCTTCCGCCCCAGCAGTCTATGTCTCGCCACCTGCCCAATGACAATGACAGGTGCCCTTGGCCTATTTAATGTGTTGATCAAGTGTGATCACATGTGTGCATGTTTCTAAAGCCTTGATATGCATCTTTTCTGACAATACATAAATAGGAGAGGGGTAATACACAAAGGCACAGATTATGTGATTAATTAATTAATTATATTAATATATTGTAATGTATTGGGTGTATAACGCGACAAATAACTTCACGCCGTATTTGATGTAGCGAATTTTATTTCACATTCGTACTTACAATCACCCAAATTGCAGATTCACAATTACTGCTACCTGCAGTATCACAAATACTACACTCCAAGTGCCAGAATACAACTGACTGGTTGCTGGCTAACTCAGAACTAACTCGGAGGTAGCTCGAGGACGAACTCTGAATAGCCTTCGCTGCTCCTTATGTAGCCTCGTTCTGGACCATTGTCGTCTGGTGCCATGTTTCTAGTATCGCTGTCCGGAGTTGTTGACTGCTGCCTAGCAACCGCGATATCCCTTGGTGACGTCACCGCTCTTGACTCACGTTGCACAGCTACCAGGTTGCGGGGACTCGGCTCACTTCGGCTCCGCTCGGCTCACTTCAGCTCCACTCGGCACACTTCGGCTCCGCTCGGCACGTCACCGCAGGGAGAGTAGCGGGGTGATGACTCGCATATTACGAGCGCTACGTTATCGCCACGTGCTGCTGGAGAGGTAGGGGTCCTCCGTTGCGCAACATGTCACAATATACTTAACTGAAAATGTATTGCTAAAAGTTGGAGGGGAGGCAGGAATGAGGCACTTAATTACTGTCTGAAGGTAAAGATATGTAAATTATGCAAATAAATTTGTCACTTTGTGGACCATCAATGTTGGGAATAACAGAACCTCACTCTTGCATGATGGGTAGAGGCGAGGAAAGTAAAAAGCTCAGAAGTGAAAGCAACATAAACAGATAATCTCATAACTGAAATCATCCATTTTCATACCTGACTATGAGCTGGCTTCAGTTCCAACAGAGTTCCACTGTGTGATCCAGCAGAAGTCCAATTGCAATGTAAATCTGTATCTAGCTGCAGCTTGCGGATAGGCTGTCCTCTTAAAGCAGGGGGGCCTCCACATTTTGGTGATGATGTTAATTTTACAGACACATTCTGAACCCACTCCAGAAGCCATCTAAGTTCACAGTCACATACCAGAGGGTTGCCTGAGAGGTCCCTAGGTGGCAACATAAGAAACATGTTATCAAGAGGGGAAATGTGTACCCAAATTACATAGTGTTTACATTTGCCAAAACAGGTTCTCTGAAATTGTGCTTACTTTCTTGGTGTTGATGTTTATTTGCTACAGGTAAAAATCTACAAATCTACTGTTGAAAGACATGACTACCAATTACAACATTGCAATGCAGTGATTGTTCCACTTCTGTCAAAGCTAATGAACTGTATTTTACTTCACTGATGAATAGAGTTTATTCTATTAACGTATTTAAATATGAGCTGTATTTAAAAATGTTCCAAATAAAAATTGTAAATATTAATGAGACCTATATTTTGCCATGCATAAATTATCTTCACAATGAGTTGCTCTTCATAAAATTGGAAGAGTTTAAGTCTTCTGAGAACCTCAAATTTAGAGCAACTTCAACTCAATGAAAAGTACTGATATAATAAATTTATATGAAAAGAAATGAATCCTACAAACAACTTCTAGCACAGATACTTGATACCAGCTTCTTTAATATGCAATCATTAGTATCAGTGAACATATGGTGAGTCTGACATGACCTCATAAATTTATATAATGAAAACATAAACACCCACCACATTAATTGGTAAAGCAGTTCAACTGCTACCAAACATTCCAATCCTGGAAATGAATATGTCTGGGGAACAGTTTTCTGTACTTAATAAACCAGTGTCAGAAATGTTCCAACTTCCTTACACATTGAAGAAAGTCGTCTTCTGGGTTTTGGTGCTGTGTATTATTCATTTTGGCCAACGTTTCGGAGGAACGTATCACCTCCATCTTCAGAGCAGGTGAATGGCTTGTGAATACAGAGCAGTAGGTGTATTATTCGTTTTGGCCGACGTTTCAGAGGAACATCGGCCAAAACGAATAATACACGGCACCAAAACCCAGAAGACAACCTTCTTCATAGTCATCGCCATGAAAACCTCAAAACTTACATTCCTTACACATTCTTTGAGACACCAGGCACTGATCATTCAGAACGCACAATGCAAAGGTTTTCTGCTTAATTAGATATGTATCACATACAAGAATATTGGGTGTCCAGATGAGAGGTATCCAAAATAAAAAATTTATACCTCAGAAAGTAATTGTCATACACATATCCGGTTTATGTCATCGGAAAGGAAAACCCTATAAGTTCTTTTTCCATGCCCGGCTTACGCACATGCACCGCCACATTTCTGCCACCATGTTAGGAATCTCTTGGACAGCGTGATGGTTGGGAGATGGATCGGCAGAAGTGAATCAATCGCTTGGCCACCTAGGTCCCCAGATTTAACCCCAGTGGATTTTTCTTGTGTGGTTATGTGAAGAACACTGTCTACCAGGTTAGGATTAACGACCTGCAACACCTGAAAGCCCACATAAGGGATGCTGTGCCTACGGTAACACCAAACATGCTGGATCATCTGGATATTTGTTGTCCCACCAAGGTAGCCCATGTTGAAATTTATTGAGAAAGTTATATACTCAGAAATAAACTTTGGTAGTTTCCCTTTGTAGTGGTGTAACCCATAAATGTGTATAATAAAAGCTTTCTGAGCTATAATTATTTTATTTTGGATACCTTACATCTGGACACCTGTATGTACAGTGAAATAGAGGTATATTGTATTGTATTGGAGAGGGTGGGTTTTCCCCATGCACTTAGACCAACTGTTGGTCCACTGTGCATACCCCTATGATATTCTACCAGTCTCTATTCCCTACCGGTACTGGTGTGTGCCATCAGTCCCGACTCAGCCAGCAAGTTCGGCCTCTACTGGCTCAGCGGTATCTCGATGCTTCCCCCATCTACCAGAGGCATTAGAGACTACTGTTGGGTGGGAAATGTCCTGAATTTGGCTCAGTGGTCCCCTTGTGACATGAGGTTCTTTTACGTGCCGTAAAGTTACGACATGGGACCCACTGCTTAAAGTCCCTCCTGGAGGACTTGTTCTCTGAATTTTTCCGCCCTTAAAAATTCCACAACCTCCGCCGGGTTTGAACCCGCGTACCTTGAGTCACGAGGTGGGAACGTTACCTCTAGACTACAGAGGCCACTAAATAGAGGTATAAGCACACACATTTATAACAATGGCACTAAATAGCGGTGGGTTGTCCACTTCACGATCAGGCCACGTTATGCCCATGGAAAGAGCCCTCTGTGCCTACTGGATAGGAGGCTGGATAGCCTACAGGGCTAGAAGAGATGCAGTGATGAAAAGAAGTCACTGCTCCTGCCAGGAATCAAACCTGGCTGTCCAGTCCATAGCTAGTCACTACTCTGACTGAGCTACCTGGGCTCTGCTCTGCAGAATACATACTGGTGAGAACTGTGCCAGATGTAGTGAAACCTGCATTTGCTTTGCCCAAAATCTTCATGTGGTTTCCAGCTCTAAACCACAACTGGTTAAACTGCTCATATCACTGAACTCAGTGCACCTGGCTGCACAATAACACAACATAATTACACAGTTTAAAAAGCTCAACACAGAGGGAGAATTTCTGGCATATTTGGTTGCAGACTATACATGTTTTTAATGACTATTTTATGCTGGCCATTTTTCTCTCACAGGCCATTCAGCACTGCTCCCATACTACAACCTTCCTGGAGAGCTGACATATGACATAAAGTGGCTTGAGACCTATTGCATTTCATCTGCCTTGTATTTATGGAACAAAACTTCACAGCCAATCACAAATGGCATCATATCTTACATATGTGGTCTGTTCAAAAAGTTGGAACTTCTGAAATGGGGCACCAACTCAACAACTTAGGAATATTTTTTTTTAAGTTATGTTGCCCAGTCACCTGCTTCCTAATTATCATCCTTTTTGCTGTGTCATCCTGCTGTGATTAGTCATCGTTCTAGAGCTATTTGTTCACCTATGTGTGGTGTGTGTCTTGCGATATTCGAGATGGCTAATATTCATGAGCAACCTATTAACATTAAACTTTGCTTCAAATTAGGGATAACCTTTACAGAGACTCCAGAAATGATGAAAATCGTTTATGGTGATCAGTGTATGAACCATCCACATTGTTATGAACGATTTATGTGATTTTAGACAATCAGCAGTCAACACACAAGCTGCATTTGGGACAGCCTTCAACATCATGTGATCACACGCATGTTACATAAGTTCCTGAAATCATGCATTCTAATCATAATTTTACAGTGTGGAAAATAGCAGAAACGTGTAAGAGAAAATGTCAGGCGAAAAATACCTCAGTTGTGGAGAAACAACTCCTGGTTCCTCCATCATGACAACGTGCCAGCTCATGCATCACTACTGATTTGTGACTTTTTGGCCAACACAAACACAACTGTGCTTCCTCAGCCATTCTACTCACCTGACCTGGCTCTGGTAGACTTTTTCTTATTTCCCAAACTGAAATCCACCTTGAAAGGAAGATGATTTCTGATGATTCAAGAGATTATGAAAAATTCACAGATGGAGATATGTGTGATCCCAAAAAAGGTGTACCAGGACTGTTTCCAGAAGATGCAACGACATTGGGAGAAGTGCGCCAATGCAAGAGGGGAGTACTTCGAAGGAGACAAAGCTCACTCAGTTGCAGACATGTGCCAAAGAATTATAAAAAATAGTTCCAGAACTTTTTGAACAGGGCATATATACTGCACTGAACCTGCACTTGAAGTCAAACCAGTAGGGACATGTTTTGTATCACTGCTATTATCTCCATACATTTAGGAATGTAATCTCATTTGAATTGTTCTCAAAATTAAAACAGACTGGGAATTCTTCAAAAAATGAAGCTAACCTTGTGGTCAGGTGACAATGGACATGACACTCCTGGTTGCCCAGTGCCCATCTTTTATGTAGTACTTTGTGTGGAATTTCTTACTAAAAATATTAAAGTTAGAGCACGCAGTACATTTCACAGAACTGTCCATAACAATAAAAGGAACAGAAGTGTATATGTATGGTGTATATGAGAACAGTCACACTGGACATACTTACAGCCGCTTCAAGGAGACCAGTTCATCAAATGTTCCAGCCTGTATCCTGACAATAGAATTCTGACCTAACACCCTGAAAGAAAAGAGACAAAGAACTGAATCTAGTTTCTCCTCAACACTGGCATTTCACTTACATTTGCTACACTTTTATGCAAATTTTCTATTAACCTTAGAAGTATTGGCTGATATTTTGATAGTTAAGACTGTACTAAAGTTGAACTGCCATTTACTTAGCATTTTTTCATATTTTGAATGCTAGAAGTAACAGCTTACATGTCACCTCCATCTTCAGGGCTGAAGAGTAAGACAAGCAAGAAAAATAGCATAAAGCAAGCACCCTGAAGATGGAGGCAACAAGCTCTTCCAAAATGCTGTTGACTTTCAATGGACTACATGGCATTATATACCCGAAGACAATTTCCTGTAACATTTTTGTCAGATAAGCCTTTTGAGTTACAACTTCTGAAAAAAGCTGCACATCTGTCCTATTTTTTACATGAGTATTATAACAAGTTAGCAAGTCAATACCTCTATCATACAACACCGTCTAACCCAGCCATTTAGAAGCAAACATTTGCTGTAACCATATATTTTCCTTTACTATATTCAGTTGAAAAAAAGAAGGTAACTTGTTAACATTAAAGACTTCATTACTTCCAATTCTTCATATTAACCATGAAAACAGATGACAGAACACTTGAAATATGCTGGCCTACATACAGCTTTACAACTGGACTGTACCAGAAACAAGCATATGTAACATTATACATGGTTGGCTCAAGTTTTAAGCAGGGTGTAATGGTAAAGAGTAAGTAGGTTTCAAACAGTAGGCAGCTAGTACTAGAGGAGTGGTTCGCCTAATGATTCTGATGGCACCAGAGCTTGATATGACAGGACTTTTTTCAAATGTTCAAATTCTTATATACAATTAATGTAAACACATATTTTTATATTAATTAGTAAATAATTATAAATTCAAATATATTTTGATTACAACAGCCTAAGATACATAGTAGGCTCAACCATAGCTATATACTATGACAGAAATTATACAGAGCAAGCCTTTCTGCTAGGCAAACATTTACCACCCATGGGGACCTGCATTAAAACTTCTGTTGCTGAAGAGATCAGACAGATCTGTCAACAGATGGTATCAAGTGTAACATAATGCTGTTTAGAGGAAATAACAGGCTTTCAAATTATATACTGGTAAAATTGCAATTGCTTGAAATTTAATTTGAGAAAAAGTACTGTGGGTTTTTCTGTTAACTGCATTTAAAGTTCTAGTATTTAGAAGTGACAGTCCAGGAAAAGCTGTGCAGTGGATTGGCAGGTCCATTCATGAAAGTTGAGGGGTGTTGTGATTAGTCATTCATCTGCATTCAGTGCAAGCAGATATCTCAAGAGCATTCTTCCTTGTACACTCAAGTTAAAAAGTTTTGACTCTTGGAGTCGTATTTGAGTGTATTATTCTCTAATTACTGCATAAAATATTGTGACACGTTACCTTACGACTTTAACGAGTCTGTGGTGCAAAGAACAATTAATGAAGAAAGCAGTCTTCTGGGATTTGGCACCGTGTATATGTGGTGTTAACCGACGTTTCGGAGGAACGTATCGCCCCCATCTTCAGGGTAGAAGAAAAAGTATAAGAAATCTGCAAGCAACAACACCGTGAGAAACGGTAACAGATTTCTTATACTTTTTCTTCTACCCTGAAGATGGGGGCGATACGTTCCTCCGAAACGTCGGTTAACACCACATATACACGGTGCCAAATCCCAGAAGACTGCTTTCTTCATAGTCACCGCCGTGAAAGCCTCAAATCTTACAACAATTAATGACTTCTACATAGTCGAAAAACGGAGACCTACCCTGAAAAAAGTTCACAAAAAGTTGAAGAAAACGCTAGATTTTCAGGGATGCATCTCCACATTAAAGAAAATTATTTTTAAACTGGGGTTCCGCTGGAAGAAAACAGAAAATAATCGGCAGATACTGGTGGAACGATATAATATCAGAGCCAAACGTCTTCAGTATTTGCGGCAAATTAAAGAATATAGGGAAGAGGGCCGCACAAACTTCTACATGGGTGAAACCTATATTCATTCATCGCACACCACCCCATATGCATGGAGTGATGGATCCATCCAGGGATAATTTTCCCGTGTCCAAAGGTCAACGGCTCATTGTTATCCATGCAGGGGGAGAGCAACGTTTCAACCCTAATGCTTATGTCCACTTCAAATCCCACCAAAAAACAGGAGACTACCACAGTGACATGAACTAGACCAATTATGAAAAGTGGTTAAAGGAGCGACTTATTACTAACCTTCCCCAAAATTGTCTTTGTCATTGATAAAGCTCCCTACCATAATGTACAACTAAACAGAGCACCTAACTCAAATTCAAGAAGAGATTTTATGATATCCTGGCTAAAATATCATCTTCCACCTATTACCTTCAATAACGCTGATTTTTCATCATTGCAGAATCCAGACATATATAATATGATCCTACCACTCAAACCGAAATACATTTCCTATAAAATAGATGGAATCTTTGCAGA
>NW_019744122.1:388106-446891 GCF_002891405.2 Cryptotermes secundus
TTTAGTTTCCACAACTTTTTGAGACACAACACCTGTTATCACTTATGTTGGGTTTCTATATTTATCAATCATGCAAAACAAAGCTTTCAGCTCCACGGTTGCACGTCTGTGGTATTATAACACTGTGGCTTACAATTTCAAGTATGGTCTTTAACCATACTGCCTGACCTGCATAACAAAGTAGGAAATCATATTTCAATGGGAGCATCTACTGGGCAGGATTTCCATTTTGACCCCAATAATGGGATGATAGTGAAGACGAAAACTAATGACTGCTCGAACAGGCTTACTGCTTAATGTATAAACACATCCGTGGTGGGAGCCTGGTATATGACACATTCACAGTTTAACATCATTACAAGGGAAGAAATGTTGGTCCAGCTAATTGAATTCAAGATCAAATGGAAGGCCAACAGCTTAACCCACAAGCTACCAAGACCTCTAGTGACAAGTAAAGAGATAAAGTTGGCAAAAAGGTTTTTGTGCATTTAACTAAGCACTAGAACCTGAAGATAAACAGGAGAGTGTAGAGGTATATACCAAACACTCCAAACCTTTCAAGATGAAAGGGAATGGTCAGATTCTCACTCCAGTCACATTACACCCATAACACAGCACCTCATAACCATCAGACAGGAGACTGGGTGAGCCTCAGCGTTCATCTGGATATGGTGGAAATGAGGAAATCTCTGTCCTCACCAAGACTTTAATCCCGGTTGTCCAGTTCACGGCCTACAGTCCATTCACGGAGACGAGAGAGTCCTCGTAAACAAATGCAAGCGGTATCTCCTTTGCTCTTTGAATGAAATCATGCAGAGATCACGTGATGAGTGTACCGTGGCAGGGGCTTCCAAAGTTCACTCTTCAGTCTCAATACAGGTTAACGTGCGTCCGAATGCAGTGAGTACACTGAAGTAACTGCGCACTTTGTCCACTCCTTGCTGTCAGGTGTGGCAACGCGAGGCTTGCTTTGTTTACACTAACTGTCTTGTCTCCGCAAATGGACTATAGTCATAATGACTGCACTACTGTGGCTCCTACTGCCAAGTATGATGAATGTATGATTTGAGGTTCTCACAGCAGTGGTTATGAAGAGNATCCACTCCTTGCTGTCAGCTGTGGCAACGTGGGGCTTGCTTTGTTTACGCTGTCTCGTCTCCGCGAATGGACTATAGTCATTATAATGACTGCACTACTGTGGCTCCTACTGACAAGTGTGATGAATGTATGATTTGAGGTTCTCACAGCAGTGGTTATGAAGAGTTTTATCTTCAGAGATATAATGCCATATAGTCTGTTGAGAAACAAGCAGTGTTTCAGAAGAACATGTCACCTGCTCTATGCTGGTTTGGCTTATTCTTCGACTCTGAAGATGGAGGCCACATGTTCCTCTGAAACATCAGCTCACTTTCAGTGGACTATACAGTTACAGCCTAAAAGAGAACTCTTCAGGTTTGACAAACATAACAACTGATGAAAATGTGCACTTACAACTTCTCTAAACTTTCTAGTCCCACAAACATCAATGCATTAATAACCTTCAGCCTGTTGCCATACATATCTCTGTAACAAAGAACATTTTAAAAGCATGTTTCTTGTTCACAGGATCTGTAATCTGACACCAATACAGTAACTGCGCTTTCTGAATGTGTTATTAACTTACAGCCTTTTCAAATTTGTTAAATTTGCAAATGCTTCATTATCAACTACATGGATATGGCTTCTGCTTAAATTCCTGCAAGAGAAAATTTCATTAATTAATTTTCCACACCATAAAAAATATTTAAATCATTAAATAAACAGCACACCAATCTAAAAATATTGTATCATCTTCTAATCTAAACACTGACATTCCACGCAAAATTCCACCTGCTTCCTCTATAGATATAATTTATTTTCTGTTAACATACAAAAGAGTCTATCTTTACACTTGTTCATGGTTGCAGAGAACATAAAAGGTACCAATACACAACTCAAAGTATTGTAAGGGATGGCTGTAACAATTTGTTTAGTTTAGTTGCATCACCATCTATACTCCACAGTATGTAAAACATAGAAAACAGAAACAAAATAACTGCTTGATATCTGACAAAAATTATTAGGAAAGAACACCACAGACAGCAGAGTGATAATGGTTAAATATGGAAGCTTTTGTTGTATAAAAATGGACATAACAAATACCAATATTTTTCAAATGGAATTCTGTACAATACTGAAGAAGTGCCAATGACATATATTTTGGAGTTCTACTATTACACTACAAAGCATCCATGAAACTATTAATACAGGGAAATTTGTAAAATTATTGATGTGTTCATGGCTCGAAGCATCACCACTACCGGCCGTCACTGGCCACTAAGCGCAGGTGAATTTTGTTGATGATTCAGTATACTTGATGGCCAATAATGTTTGAAATGAAGCAAAATAATTAACTAGAAGACCTCTACACAGCATTGCATTACATGGCAGGAAATGTGGCTCATGCATGGGAGTTTATGAATTCTCAGCAGTAGGCAGTAGTTATCAGCGCCATGAGCCATTTGTTCCCAGTTAATGTTGGTCAACAGTTTGGCACAACATAGTTCACAATAATTTAGAGCAACATGTATGACACCTAGGTGAAATATGGATCTGCTGGAAAGTGTTAGCAGAAATTTCAACATAAATTTTGTGATGAAAGAGTTCCCACAAGACAAACAATTTCATAATTTGGTGAGTAAACTTAGAACAACGGGAAGACAAGAAAATTAAACATAAGCACTGAATGCTTACTGAGGAGAAGTGATCTTTGTGATTGTTTCTTCTGGGGTTGTGTTAAGGACAGAGTTTACAGCAGTAACCCTTATAACCGATTACTCCCTTTTAATAATATTCTTTACCAAATTTATGTATACAACTAATTTTGTGATAACCATTGTATTTTTATAAGGTTTAATCGATTGTGAATTTGTAAAATTACATATATTACGCGTTATATTACACTATGCACTATATACAGAGCAGATGACGCAATATGGCGTGACTTGAGTTTTATAATTCTGGAGTTCCCCCGTTGCTTGGGGATGTATGATGTAAGCTTCACAAGTAGTTATTAATTCAGGACTTCCTCGAGAACTCAATCAGGACTGCTAGTCACTAGGTAGGACATCACCTTGGTAGTCTTTTAATATCATACACAATTCTTTGTGTCAGACAGACACATTCGTGTTCTCAAACAAAGACGTGTATCACGCACCTTGCCCAAAACAAAGGACTATATCAAATAATAGTTTCAGATATAGTTCAACCATGTAAAAGTGAAGTATAATAAAGTGTTGAAGATTTGTGAGAATGTTGTCTTTGGTTTGTGGACTCTGTTCTTGGAGCCAAGGCCCACTTAATGACCCTGAGAAAGATCAAGTGTTCACCAATGTGAGGTGGCGCCCAATTCTTCGGAGTCATTGTTAGGTGACTCATTGAGAGCAGCTGCGTCCACCTTAACCCAGTGAGTGAAGTTGTGTCCACCTTAACCAACTCTGTGAGTGGAGTGAAGTAAGTGTAAGGTGAGTGAGAGGGGGAGTGCAGTTGCACCTTTCAATAGAAGGACTGAAAGAAAATATTCAAAGGGAAATTTCAAATACTCCTGCAGAGAATATACAGAAGGTAAATCAAAACCTCTTCCACCAGCGCGAGGAATGTCTACATGTAGAGGGACAGCATTTTCAACACCTGTGATTTGTGAAGAAAGGTAAGGACTTCCTTTCATTCCAAATGTTATCAGCATGCTGAGTCATAGGCAAAATTCGCGTATGCTTCATGGCCGGCAGTGCATCAGTGACAGTAAGTGTGGAGCCGTGAACAGATCAACTTCAGTAAAAACAACCCTGTATATCTCTTATGATAATGAAGGTTTTTAAATGTCAAGCTGTAAGTAAGTCTACCCATCATAATGCTACTCACAGTTCTTGTAACAATGGCAAATGTGAGAATGCTTCCTGTGGCAAGTGTGTGATGTTGTTGTCAGAAAGGTCCCTGAAAAAAAAATCGTGAAATATCTCAGGGCAAGTTAACAAGGAAACAACTTACAACTTAGAAGACTAAACCTTATGTTGCTCCCACTATACGTAAATAAACTTCAAATTCAGTGGCACGTATAAAGGTGTCTGTACTAACAAGCTGTTACTTTGACCTAGAACTCACAAATGAAATATATCCATTGGAAAGTCTTGCAGATTCAACTCTTCAACTGAGAAGATCTTCCCACCTCCACCTCCACATTTCAATTTGAAGTCTCCTGCTGATCGAGAGCGAACCTTGGTGCATGCACACTGTGAAGGGCAATACAGGGACTGTTCCGAAAGTTCACTTTCTTGAACCCAAAGCAGTACGATCAACACCAAACTTATCAGTTCTTTCCTTGCGCGCTTCATGGTTTCTGACTAAACCGCATTCATTATCTTACGTCACAATCCATCTGCACAAAGAATGACATCAACAACAAAATGTAATTTAACAGCAATGAGTATGTGTAAGTGTAACATATACCGAAACAGAATAACGGTAAAACAAATTTGTTAATTATTATATCTCAGTTCTATCAGTAGCTAACACTATACTGTAACACAAGAGCCTGGTTCGTTTCAAGCCGATTAACGTTAACTTTAAGGGTTATTGAAGCACCTGTATTTACCTTTCATAAACTGATTTTATATAGTGCTGACCACATAACGTTACACATTACTTGTTTACCAACATGCGTCTTCGCATGACAGCAAAACAGTCTACGCCATATTGAAATATAATACCGAAATGGTATTGGTTTTTGTCCATTGGTTGTCTTCGGGGTAGAAGTTCATAACCTATGATGGTTCGTGTACTTTGTCCCATGGCCGCCTAATCTAAACTGTACCCCCTTTTGTTATTGGTCTATCTCGAGACCGCTCAAGAGAGAGAGAGAGAGAGAGACACATATACACACACACACACACACAGATATTGTACGAGACTCTCCGTTATAAAGTTATATATTACAAATTTTTACGAGTGCTTTTTCGAGGTCATTCGAGGTCTTCGAGACTATGAGTAGCGGAATTTAGACACATATTGTCGGATATTACTGATCGGTAGCAGCCGGGATAGCGCGGTATAGCGACTGGTTACGGGCTTGACGGTCGAGGAGTCGAAGTTCGAGTCCCGGTAGGACCAAAAATTTTATCCATGTCCTGACGGTCCTGACGGTCCTGACTGGCTCTAGAGCCCACCCAGCCTCCTATTCAACGGGTACCGGGCGCTCTTTCCCCACGGGTAAAGCGGTCGGGGCGTGAAGCTGACCACTCACCTCCAACTAGTGCCGAAGTCAAGTAAACGTGAATTTATACATCCACTTAATTAATTAACTAAACACAAGGACAACGTTACGTTCATTATTAATCGACAGATATTACTTTCTTCACTAGTCTTTAACATTGTAACATAACACAGCATATCAGCGTAGAAACCATTCATATTTAAAACGTACAATATAATTGTCAGTGACAGGTCATCTGACATGTGCTGAACAAAGGTAAAGATTTTGAGAAACGGCTATGTTGGCTACTCTTAACATAGAAAACAAATGAAATATCCACATCAGCGTATATTATTAGTTCGTCAGAAAGGTCAGAAATGTTCGAGGAGGATTGGGTTATCGGTTTATACAGTCTATATTACTTATGACATCGAGATTAGAAACTAGTGTGGTGTGTGAAGCGTTATTTTTGCTAGAATAAAATGAATACTTTTGCAAGCATAACAGCTGTCATCATGAGCTTCAATGTGAATATTTTGTTTCTTGGAGTTTTCTTATTTCAACAGTTCCTACCAATGGTGAATACTGTAGGTTAGTTGAAATAATTGTTAATTGTGAGGAAGAAAACCGGACAGTGTTAATGGTTTATGCAAATTGATTACCTTAATGTTATTGCAAACAAAAAATTGAACGTTTGAGTGTTTTAAAACAATTTTCTGCATACAAGACGTGAGTTGGACTCAACTATTTCAGTGTAAAATTAAATACGTGAAATAAATGATGCCAGAAGGTTTACACATAAAGAAAGTAACTTGATTAATTGAGACTAGCTCTTTCTAAGGGGCCCAGCTGAGTAGGTTTATCCTTCCCTATCCACCTGACGACGGAGACAGATCCAGTTTCCCGAAACGTCGTGTTTTTTTTTTGTCTTTTTCTTTCTTTTATATACCAGACGATGGGTGAAGTCCAAAATAAGCCAAAAGAAGAAAGTAACTTGGCTGACATGTATATGTATCTGGATAAACATTTGTAGGCAACCAGATTTTTGTTTCCTTTCAATATGCATAAAATAATGTTTGCTAACTTACATTTATAATATGCATTTAAGGCGAGCCCCTTCACACGGCCTAATAGAAGGCCAACATTTCATCATTACCTGCTCAGCTATTATACTATAGTCCATAATCATCCCAGGTAGAGTACGATGTAGTGTGCTCCACAGTGTTTTCATTAGTCACTACAGTTATGATTCAATAAATAGGTTACTGGAGTGACAAAATCGATCTGGCTTCTAAAAAACTTGTGGACATTAATCAGAAGTTTCATTTGCAGAAAGATATTTAATGTTTTCACTGATTGTTACTGCCTTTTAGTTCAAAACTATCCTATTCAGTAGAAGTGTGAAATTTTATCAAATTTCTCACAAAAAGAAAATAAATTGCCACTCCAGAGAAACTTGTATACAACTGTAGAAAGTGTTCATAGAAGAAGAAATTGTGAACTAAAGAATCAATTAAATGATAAAAACTGGAATCTTTTGTTTATGCACTTTTCAAGTGTGCTGATTACTATACTGCCAAAGTGACCCTCAAATGGTTTTTGTAACAACACTTATGTTATATATGTAATGACTGTCTGTCTCATAATGAAGGGGGACCGTATGAAGTGTATGTAGATTCAGTCTCATATGGCTGGATGACAACTGAAGACTCTCACTTTCATTTGATAATCATTATGTCCTTTTCAGCCAACAATTTACATACTTATGATGGTGTTTCAAGTATAGATATCATTGGAGCAGATGTATTCTTTGAAATCACAGAACCAGAGGAGCTGGGATACACCTACAGAATCAGGCCTGCTAAAGATTTTGGTGTACCACTTGTAAGTTAACAAAGAAATATTTTTAAGATACAAGAATAACAAAAATTTATTAGGACTATGGTTTTCTGGGATGTGACACCACATAGTTCGGTAGATGGATATCAGTTTTTCAGAGAACCTACTGCAAACCACTGTCATTAAATACTGGAATGAGTTATTGAGCTTGCTGGCACTCTTCAGTTAACTCACTTTCTTTTCTGGTTGAACAGAGGTTAATGATTTATCTGTTAAGAGTTTGCTCCACATTGGTTTATGCCAGGAAGTAAACCTTACAAGTTTAATGGATCTTTATCCTGTGTTTGATTTGTCACATGCATTTATTCACAGAATGAATCATTTTCTGGACGTGGTATTCCTCTTGTACCTGTGGAGCCTGCATGTGGATGTGGGTGGCCACACAATGCAGAGGAACTGGAAGGGAGTGTGGCACTGGTTGAACGAGGGTAAGTAAATGTTGTTCTCAAATATAACTGTATAACTAAACACAGGAGAATACCATACTGTGAAAATCAATCTTTGGCGAACTTCCCTGAAAAAAAAAATTAGAAAGGAGATTAACTTGGCACTTGCAAAAAAAAATGTACCAGAACTAATATACATTAATATATGTTTTTTTCACCACTTTTTTTTTCTGGATTTCCACGAGTCACTAAGTCCCGTTTTTCTCATGCTTTCACCATGCCATGCATCATGTATGTGTCTTTGGCTGTGCTGGTCTCTGCCAGTCTTCCTGGAGTGGAGGTTGGAATCCAGATTTTAGATGCAAATACTCATAAGGTGGGATTTTCATGTTTCCTTTGATGGGAGGTGGTGATGATGACAGAGAAAATTTAGAACTTTAAATGAGATGTGAACCATTATGGGGCATAGCCTTCCCCACATACACAGAGGTTTGACTTAGAGGTGAGTCAGGGAGAAGGTTAATGAAAAATCCACACTGGATTCAGGTGTTCTTAAACCTGGCACCTTCTGCACAGATGGCCAGCATCTTACCCCTACACTGCAAAGTGTCCTACTTTTATTGCTGCATGTAACAACTGCCTGCCATCCCTGTGTTGGTTTTTTTATTTTGGTTGCACTGTGAAGGCAGAATTATATTGTGTGTCCTGTGTATGAAAATGAAGCTGCCAAATCAAAATACACCAGAGATTGTATGAATGGAGACCACCTCTGTGGTCTAGTGGTCAGAGTTCCTGGCTAGAGATCCAGAGGTCTGGGTTCATTTCCCATCACTACCAGATTTTCTGAGGTAGTGGGTCTGGAATTGGGTCCACTCAGCCTTATGAGGATAATTGAGGAGCTATTTGAAGGAAATAGCGACTCCGGTCTAGGAAACTGAAATTAATGGCTGTCGGAATTCGTTGCACTGACCACACGATACCCTCTATTCGCTAAAGTTGGCACTAACTTCTCCAACAAGTGGCAGTCGCTTGATTAGTATAGTTCGCTTGCGGACTAAAACCACAGAGTTTGTTTTTGTTTTGATTGTATGAATGGTACTGATGTTATTTGTATGAGCAAAGGGCATGTATGCAAGTCTTGGGTAATGGGGCAGGACATTGAGAACAGTGTTTGATAGGTTCTCTGTCCAAGATTAGCTGGTGGATTAATTGAATTTCCATGTTTGGTAAAGTATTGTATTTGGATACATACAAAAACTATAATGTATTATCATCAAAGGCCTGAAGAAAATAAGGATTCCATTATGTTTCAGGGAGTGTTCATTCTTGAGCAAAACTGTCAAAGCAGAGGAAGTTGGAGCACGAGCAATAATTGTAGCAAACCAAGATCCTGAAAGTGATGAATTTTACATTGAAATGACAGATGATAATACATTTCGAGAAATTCACATTCCAGCTGGATTTCTTTTGGGAAAAAATGGGTATGTTGATTTTCATCTGTCATTCCCAAGCTGTGCAACAGACAAGCAGGGGTTGCATGGATGCCTGTGTCTCGTGACAGAATTATGAACTCCAAACTAAAATGTAATTTGTGTGTAGGATTAGAAACTGAAAACTGATACATTCTCTGTGTATTCAAGCTGTTCATTTGGTCCAGGAATGATGAAAGTATTAACTTCATAAAATGCTTTCCAGGTGTGGTTTGTAGCAAAAGCAGTTGTCAGCTTGGGAATAAAGTTTTCTTTTACCCTCTGAATTGTCTTTCTGCATTACTGTGGTGGACTGCTTTCCTTTCTAAGTGACATTTTTTCAGGGAACGAAATCCTCTTTTCATATGAGAAAGGTCAAATGTCATGTCAGAGAAACTTTACTAAAGATTGACTGGTGTTATTTCCAGTTATACATGAGAAACTGTTTCCATGATCATCTTGGAAACTGATTGAGCATAGACTACAAGAGTCTTCTTAAAGAAATCACAAATTAATGAATAAATGTCTGCCATATGTAGCATGCCTGTTTGAAATTTGAGTTTCATGATACACTGGTAAAGAATGAAAAACAAAAGCAGAAGTAGTCTAATTTTTCTTTGCCCTTGTTATTTACACTTCTGTATGAGTTTTCACTTTGAGTTCTGTCAAGTATAACAAGCTCAAACATTACCCACAGACAAGCTTTATGACACAATTCCTCTGTAAGCCTACCCTTTTTACTGTTGCAGTTTTGAACATTTTTACTATAGGATTCTGATGATGGTGTATAACATACTGATATATTGGGTTTTTGGACTTCATCCATCATCCCGGTTTTTAAGATAATTAATAAAAACACGACGTTTCGGAAATTGGATCTCTTTCCGTCCTCAGGTGAAGGAAAACACCTATTCTGTTGGGTTCGTTAGAAAGAGCTAGCCTCAATCACTGGACCAGGACGGAAAGAGATCCAGTTTCCGAAACGTCGTGTTTTTATTAATTACCTTAAAAACCGGGACGATGGATGAAGTTCAAAAACCCAATATATCAGTGTGTTGAACATTTTTATTTATGATTCTCATAGGCAAGAATATTGTCACATGTATGGACTGACTATAGGTGGAGTTTGGATTGGTTTTCAGATTTATTGGACCCTTTGATACACTGTGTGACTACCCTTTACAGTTCAGGCACACACTGTGTACGCAGTCATATCTTCACTAGCCATTGCTTGATAGCTGCTTCCAGTGCTGGACATTCCACTTTGTCTGTTGTTCCTGAATTGTTCCTGGTCTCAGTTACCAGCTTCTAACGGCAACAGCTCATGATGACTGAGCCCCATCAGTCTTCTAACTAACTCACCAACCAACTTTTCACTGATTCCATTGACTAACTCCACTCCACTGGCTGTCTGGTTGTTAAATTGCCGCTGGCCCTCGCCACCACAATGATGGCTAACATGTCCTAGTTATGACATCTCTGCATGGACTGCAGAAAACACTGCTCCTCTCTTGCTGTGGAATTGTTGCTTTCACATCTGTTAGCAGAGCCATTGCTTAGCAACAGGTTTACATGATGTATTGCTCTCTCCTTAAGGATATTCATTCTGAATGGCTCACAAGTGTACTATAATTTCTTCTTTTCTGAGGGCTGTGCTGTGATCGACCTCGCTTCCCTTCCCTGTAGCTCGCTTCCTGTGGTGATTACTCTCAGACTGCTCCTTCCTCAAGGCCACTCATCCCAAGCAGTTCCTTGATAAGGTGCAAGCCAGTCCAGGTGTACCACCATCATCTTAGTTCTTTCCCTAGGGCTGTGCTTTAGGCATCTCTTCTTTTGTTTTAGAGGGGGACCAACCCTTCCACAATGTCCAGCCACCTCCCATAGCCCAGTTGAAGACCCGACTATTTGCTCTTTGATCCACAATTCAGCAGTCTACCTGAAGATTCTGCTGGATGCCTTCTTCCTCAGACATAACTGTCATCTTGCTCCACAGTCCTTTAATCCAGTGTTGTGTTCTGGGACCTTCCGTTGGTCCTTTATGACTGCATCCCTTATGACATGCAGGAATGGCACAGCGGGTCTTCTGTCTGTGGGCAATGACCGACTTACCCACCATCACCCTGAATCTGTTACCTCAGTTGTTGGCAGCTCCCTACAGCTAGATGCTGGCCCTCCAGTGCTCTGATAGTTTCCATCATGGCCTCTTGCTTAGGTATTTCCTGATGCTCTGACTCAGACTCTGTTTTTTCTGGATTTGCTTCCAAATCTGTGGCCTCAAGTCGTTTCTAGGACAGGCCTTCATCATGGCCTCTATCTTCTCTTGACTGGCCTTCATTTTTGCCATCAACTTCTCATGATGAGAGGCCATCTTTGCTTCCAGGCTTTCCTGATTGGCAACCATCTTTCCCAGCATCTTTTCTTGATTGGCGTCAATCTTCGCTTACATCGTTTTCTGCATGGCAGGCATGCCAGTATTTCTTCCATCTTCATAGTGTGGTGACATAGCTATGTACTGCAGTCTCCAATCCAACAATTCAGTCAATCCAATCCCAGTTGTCATGTGATTTTAGTGTGACTGTAGATGGGTTTTGGATTGGTAATGAGATATATTTGACTCTTTGATACAGACATGACTACAGTTCACTATTACACACACAGTGGTGTCCACAATCGTGTCTTCACTAGCTGTTTTTTGGTAGCGGCTTCAAGTGGCAGGTGTTTACCTTCTTCTTTGGATTCCTGAACTACTGTCCCCAGCCTCAGCTACCAGCTTCTGACAGCAACAGTTCACTAACTAACTCCACAACGAACTCTTCACTGACTGACTCCACTTTCAGATTTACTTTACGACTGGCTGTTTACCACCAATCAGTTTGTCTTGGCACCAAGCCCCTTGAGGCTCACAACCAGAAATTTGTTATCCAACTGAACCTTTGTGGACATAGTTCTTATGTAACATCCTGCTTGATGAGGGGATGGGTTTGCTTCTGACTAACTCATTCTGCTTATAACATATCGGATTGGAGAGTGTAGAAAACACTGCTTCTTTGTTGCAGTGAAATTTTTGCCCTGAAATTGTTGATTTGATGTCTTTTGGTGGAGCTGTTGCCTAGCAACAGCTGTTGCTTGTTTCACAGTCATTGCCTACCAACAGATCTACATGCCACAATATATATACATATATATATAAGGGAACATCTTACCATATTTTAATCATATGGTGCCTTTGCCAAAGAAAGCATTTGTAATAAAAATCTTGCAATATTTCATATTATACTGATGAATGTAAATACCAAACACATTTGAAAATGTTCCTTCCAAGCTGAAGACGCTTTCTCTAGAATTCATTTTGAGTTGTGTTTTCATATCCAGGATACATTTTTGTTCCATATAAGTTATGAAGGAATTTGTGTAAACCAATATCAGAATAAAATATATTCTGATTTGAGATGTTAAGAGTTCTATGCTGGTGAAAGGTGGTCATGTGAGTCCATGTAGGCTCATACATGATTACCAATTTTTTTTTGGATGAACCAGCTGCCTCTATCTTGTACCCTATTGACTTATTCTCATATGATGTAATTTGTTTTTCTGTTTCTGCAGATACATGATTAGAAAAACCTTGGAAAGGCTGCAGAGGAGATACGCTTTAATCAACATTCCAGTGAATTTGACATATGTTCCAGTGAATAAAATCAATCAACCACCATGGTTGGGATGGTAATACGCACCTGCTGGTTACACATCTGCTAGTCAAAAGAGTTTTCTCAAATTGTAAATTGTACAAAACACAAATTACAGTGGCAGACTTGCAAACAGTGCTCAAAATGTTATGCAGTCCATCTTGCCCCTAAGAAGTATCATGAACTCCCATATTTTATTTGAAGTGTGTGATGAGATTGCTGTGCGTGACCATGTATGGAATTTAATGGAAGACTGTTCATCAGGGTCTTTGTGTTGACTTGAAGAGGCTTCCAGAATTATGGTTATAGAGTTTTTACTTTCTAAGAAATGATTACCCATTGCTCATATTAAATTATCATGTTTGTGGGAATCATTTATTTAAAATATAACTCTAAATCCTCTCATTTTTGTGAAGGCATGTTCACTCACTCATGTACATACATTACTAGGTATATGTATACAAACGCAGCATGCAGTGCAGCTTTCTGTGTGGTTCCTGGGTTAACCAATCTTATTGCATGTCCTTGCGTTACTACACGACATACAACTTCTTTATTAAAACCATCACAACAGAACTATATCAAGGTCAGTGCCTAGTTTGGCTCTGCTACATGTTTCGGCTATTAAAAGCCATCATCAGGCAAATACATGGCCAACATATATACAACCACTGAACTGCAGTACTAATAAAATTTGATACAATAATATTAATTATATTAAAATACTTGGCATAAATATGTAATAAATTAGATTATATAAAACAAGAATAAAATTTTTCGATTGATGCTTTACATCATCGAGTCAGTCGTTGGTTTTTGTGATTTTGTTGTGTTCCCATGGACAAATTGAGTATTCTGTATTTTGTGTATATATATTAACTGTTATTGGAGACTCTTGATGTAGATGTATTTTTAATGTCATTTATTTAGTCGGTGCCTCATCTTACAAAGTATTGTCCGTTCTATAGGGAATGTAAACGACTGAAAAAAACTACATGACATGTTTTGGTCTTACAAGGCTCATCATCAGGTGTGTGTTGATTGTACACTGCATATTAAATTCTTTCTTTCCTCCTTGCACAAAACTCGTTATTTTTATTTTGCACATACACTCAACTCTCGATTATCCGGGGGCAGATAAACCAGTTTGCGGCTTAACCGGGGCTTTTTTGAGGCTTGTATGTTGTTTAATATTCATTCACTTTTGTTTCACATGGTGAGTTGTAACACTCTTTTCGCACTAGTGTGAATCGAGCTCTGCATTTTTTGGTCCCGTTATGCTAACACAGTGTTGTAGGGTAGGGGTGAAAGAATGCAAGGATTTGTGGAAAGTTTCAAGGACAGATAGACCGCCCGAGTTAGTCTCTTTGTATCGATCCTCAAGTGCATTAGCAAAATGTCAGGGTGTAAAAGGAAGCGTGTTGTGATAAGTATTGAACAGAAACTTGTGTGAACCGGGCTTCAAAATGTTAAGCAGTGGGGGTGCAGCTAGAAGAGCGGGAAGAAAGTGAGAATGAGGAAGATGTGGATGCTGCTGCTAGTAAGAAAATATCACATGGTGCTGCTCTTAATCATTTGGAATCCTTACTAGACTATCTTGAGAGTGAAGAGTGACAAGCTAATAGTACGTGGGCTTCGTACGGATATCCGTAAAAAGGAAAATGCAGCAAAAAAGCAAACGACAATATTAAATTTTTTTAAGTGTTAAGTGTGAATATTCGTAAAAAGTGTTGGATGTTGTTGAACACTGTGATTGAAATAACTAATTCATACTTCTGTGTAATGTAAAAAAGTATTACATAGGCCATGAGATGACATAAAACGAGGTTGAGTAAATTTAAATACAGGTAGGCCTATAGTATTATGAAGGTACAGTATTACAGTACTGCTTTACCCCTGGGGAAAGAGCCCCCAGTACCTATTGGCTAGGAGCTTGGGTGGACCCCAGAACTGGTCTGGATGACATGGAGAAGAGAAAATTCTTGACCCTACTGGGACTTGAACTCCAAACCCTCGGTCGTCCAGCCCATAGCCAGTGGCTATACCGATTATGCTACCACAGCTCCTACTATCCCTTATGTAGCTCTTGGAAACACAGACAGATATGAACCTTAAATTCAGATATTGTTTAGTTCTGACAATTTGTAAAATCAATCAATAGTATTACAATTATGCATATAATGTATAACATCAACATTAAAGATACAGCCAATGCATTCCAAATTGATCTTGGTAAAAAATATTCTATAGGAATCAAAATCCTCACCCCTTGTCTTTTGCATGGACATCTGCCCCATGCTGCAGCAATAACTGTACCACTCGATTACGGTTGTATCCTGCTGCAAGATGCAGAGGAGTTGAGCGACGGCCATCACTAGCATGACAGTTGACATTCAGCGGGTTCAGCACGGTAAGCAAGCGATCCTCAGCTCCAGATCTAGCTGCTTCAAGCAGTTCTTCTTTCCGATGATCTCCAGTGAGCACAGGCCTTGTTGCAGCATCTGCCAGTTCCAATGCAGTTTTGCCTTCAGCGTTGCGAACATTGGCATCTGCTCCATGTTGTAAGAGGGCTAAATTTTGAAAAATATGGCATTACTCTGCTTGGCATATACTGTCCTACAACACTTGTATGTGGTTCTAGTGTTCATAAAACCAGAAAACACTGCCTGTAAGATCATGTACTTCATATTCATGTTGAAATCATGTCAAACTCATGTGCAAATTATGCAACAACTATGACTTCTGAAATCCATTTTAATGCATACACAGTATGGTAGTGTACAGAAGAGGCAAGCAGATACAGTTATAAGACACAGTGCTTTCAACTCTGAAGCGGGGGGGGGAAAGGAGACTTTAAATCTCCCAGCACCACGAGGTTGGCTGGCGGATTTAGCCAAGTTCACTGTCAAGAAATATAGATTTTAAATCTTCTGGTACTGCAGGGCTGGTGGTCACATTTTAATCAGGCGTAATAATATTAGTACCCAGAAGTGCAACACTAGATCAGCTAGATCACATAAATGCACATCACTACAATAATGCAAGACATCACCAGTAATGATAAATGTACAGTGGGTTCAAGTCCCGATGAGGATATTGGATTTTTCAATAGATCTAATCCTTTGAGCCACACCATGGCTCTGGGGTCCATGAAGCCTCTAACAGAAATGGGTACCAGGAATATTTTTGGAATGTTCTTGGAGTGTAAAGGGCGGCCGGCACGTAGGGCTGACAACCTTGCCACCATCTGTGAGCTGATTGTCTAGAAAATGTGGGAACCTCAGCATCTCACAACCCTGTGGGCCTTCACGGCCTGTTACAGGGATACCTTTACTTACTCACTTATGGAACATGAACATATATACCCAGTCCTGAAAAAACATGAAATAATTGCATATTATGGGTATGTTGATGACATACGATGGGGTACCCAAAAGAAACCGAACTAATTTTTTTGTGGGCAGAGCTTTTGTAGTACCGCGTTTTGCCGCTATGAGCGCATAGAGCTAACATTCCTGAGTCGATAAGCCACCTACCGTTGCTTCAGAAGGTAAGGACTAGTTTCGGCAGAGTTTATAGTGACAACTGTTTTGTGTGATCGTTGTTTTTGCAATGGCTGATTTTTTTATAGAGCAAGGTTGTCAGCCTTGTGTCCAACCCAACCTGGAGGACCAGGTCCCTGTATTTATGTTCCCAAGTGACAGGATAGCCCCATTATACCTACGGGCACTAGGTTCTCTTTTCATCATCTTATACTCACATGGCTATGGTGGAGGGTGATATTTCCAGAAGACATTTTACCCACAAAAATTGAAATACTTTGAAAAGAATTACACATATAATTTTAAGAGGCAACTTTCAGCAAAAACATTTAAGAAAACAAAAATAACAATGGAATCATGAACTGTCTTAATCCATTTAACTACAAATCAGTTTTCTATTAACCTTTTTATTAGTATTTATTATTCTGCAATAATGTGCAGCAGATTACTTTGAGAATGTGTGAAATTAAAATTTACAATTTTCTTAAGGTAGAACTAGGTTGTCTGAGCTTGAAACCACAGGCAAAGATATAAATATAAATGCTTACTAATTTTTCAATGAACATGACTTACAGGAACTCCTTAACTTCAAAGTGTCAAATCTCATTCCCATTTTCCATTGTTTAAGTCGTGCAAGGAAATAATAATACAAAAGTTATCAACTAAAACAGGCAGTTGAATAAATACACAGTATGAAACTTGATTCGTTCACAGACTTTCCATAGCGTGATTCCTTGTTAGAAAACAATTAAATAATTTTGTACAACACACTTCCTGAAAATTTATTTTTCGAGACGCTTAATTGTTAAATGGGGTAACAACAGTGTTGTCATGACGATACATAGCGCGTTGTTAGGTAATCAAGACGCGTGCTAATTAGGTGTCAGTTGTGATAGAATGATCATGAAATTCATACACGACGAATACTGCAATATGCTTTTAACCTTGGTAACTGTTGAGCTGATACCGCTTCAAGGGAATACGCTCCGCGTTATCATAATAGAGGTCATGCAGGTGCTAACGTGTTTCGACGATTGGAGCAACGTCTCCATGAGATAGGAAGTGACTGCAGGTCGTCTACAGACTGTACGGACACCAGCCAAAGATGTCATAATTACAGCTGTGGAGAGAGCCGTGAAGAAGGCACGAGAATTGGGACTTTCCCACCGAGGAACCCCGAACTACGTACATCATAATGATCAATTGCATCCATACCATTATTCACCGAGCGCACGCATGTTACCATAAGATCGTTCTCCACGGACGCCATTCTGTGGACAAACGAAGCATGTTTTGCCCGTGAGGGTGTATTCAACGTCCACAACAGTCTTCTCTAGTACGGGATAATCCTCATGCTATCCGCGAACGTGGGTATGCATCCCGCTCCATCGTCAGCGTCTAGGCTATCTAGAATCACCAGGGACGCTGTTGTGGTCCCCTATCCGCTACCTGAGATGCTAACTGCTCAGCTACATCGTGATTTTCTGGAAACTATTTATCGGGACTATTAAAAAATGTGTCCCTAGCTATGAGGCAAAGGCTGTGGTTGCAGCATGACGGAGCTCCAGCGCACTGTGGGAAAAAATGCCCGACGGTGGTTGAACGCATCCAAGAAGGTGGAACGGACGTCGAGTTCGGATTGCATGGCCTCCTTGATCGCCGAATCTAACTCCGATGGATATTTTCTTGTGGCAACACGTGAACGAGCAAGAGTACCTCCCTGGACTATCGAAAATCTCGTGGCGAGACTTCAGACAACTATGACAACGGTCGATACAAACATGTTAAGGCGTATTTCAGAGAATGCTCTGTGGTGTACTGCCGTCTGGCTTGAACTAGACAGATGCTGCTAGGAACAATTATTGTAACTATGAAGCGCCCATTGCTTGCGCCATTTGACGGTGACGTGCGTTTTGAAAACTAAACATTACAGGACCTACGCTATACAATATTTGCGACTCTTTTATTAGTAGGGAATCACAGTATGGTGAGCTTGTGCGTGAATTACGCTGTGTATATGAGCGGGAACGGGAGCCTACGCGCTATGCTTTACAAATGACGGCAAACTTAACCCAATACTCTGGGAACTGTGTCTCGGCCACATTTTCCCTTATGAATGGAACTTAAATAACCAGTTCCTTTCTATGGTTTTGTCCTCTTTCAGTCAGTAATGTCGCATCTTCTGATAAGTCTAGGGTGCCGACTATAGCAACGTTAATTTGCCAATTCAATCCACAGTAATTACGCCAACGTGACTAAACAACAGAATAGCTCGTAATTTTTTTAATGTCTAAGACATGTCAATGAATTTTGCTTAGATGGAGGTCACTCGTCATGTGAGTTCAATTGTTTTCCTTCACCTGGAGAAGGCAGTGTGTATTTCCACGTGTATCGTGTGGTAATGACTGCATTAACATATGAATGAGACCGTGGAAGAACTGGAGACTTGTCCAGATCTTATCTTCAGTTTCACTTTAACGGACTGTTTAATTATAAAACTTACAGGTGACAGGGTTTCTTCGACAACATGTCGAGGTACAATCATTATTGCGCCAGAGTATTTTATCCACTATTCATTCTCAGAATCCGAAAAGTACCGGTAAATGTTGTGTCATCTACATCAGTGTACGATTCGTATATGTGTCAAGGACAAGCAGCCATTGAGCAAGAATGTTTAGAGAGTATATACTACACTGTAGAAGCGTTTTCAATGGCAATTGTTCTGAAGGAAGACTTCCACCCTCATTTGGGGGCTGAAGTGATGTGAACGCGTTTAATATAATAAAAGAGCCCACGATGGTTTCCTTGTTGCAATTCACACTTCATATCGCTGCATTCATGATTAAAAGTATGAAGTAAGTTAAATGTGTACAGATTTTTGTTGGAGAACTGGAAGAAAAGAGGTCAACTGGGAGACCTATGCGTAGATGACAGAATTCTATGGAAATGGATCTTAAAGATAGAGTGGGAGGGTGTGAACTGGATCAATTTGGCCCAGAATTTGGAAGAGTGGCGGACTCTTGTGCATATGGTAATGCACTTTCAAGTTTCGTAACTATAAACGTCGGGGAATTTCTTGACTAACTGAACAAATAGGCCGCGCCATAGCTGAAGCGGTTAGTCGCTGGCAGCGGCGACCCGGGTTCGATCCTGGGTCTGGTCAAGTGGGATTTGTGGTGGACAAAGTGGCGCTGGGGCAGGTTTTCTCCGAGTACTTCGGTTTCCCCTGCCAATCTTCATTCCACCAATTGCTCCACAATTACCCTCATCTATCATCTGGGGCTGGTACAATAGGCCAGAAGTGGCCGCAGTACAAGGGACTTAGTTCCACCCCACTAGCAATAATAAAAACTGAACAAGTATCAGAGTTTCGAAATTGACGGTACTCAAAGAAATAGGTAACTTTGCATTATACAGAATCTCCAAGAAATCGAAATTACAAATCAGTTATCCTGCATTTTGGCGACTCTAACAAACAGGAATTAAAAGTTTCTAACTGATGTAAGTCTCCATTTTAAAACTCTTTGACATTGGTGATTACTGTAACCTGAGAACAGGCTTCTACATGTAATATGTTTAAATTGTAGATGTAAAACTGCGTTCCACATCTTCAGTTTGAAGACTTGTATTAGTTTGAAAGCGACAATACATATATGTCTCCAAATGTATTTGACTTACTTATTGTCAAATGTACATGTATTCCATACAAATACGTTCTATGCCGTAAGAGTCTCAGGACTGTGAACAGGTGAACGGGACCGAAATTCTACATTCTAACTGCACAGTGTTTTTAGAGTTGCAGATTAGGCGGTAGGGTCTAAAGTTGTCCATGTGCTTAAGTAAGCACCACTCATGACGATACATGGTTGGTTGAAATACAGCTCCACGCATTCTTAACCACGGCATTATAAGAAGTGGTTAGTTTCACACCCCGGTCACCGTAACTCCTGGTAAAGAACTTCCGGTACTCACATGTTAAGAGGCCAAATGGGTCCCAGAGCCAATCTGAACGCTTGATAGAAGAAAAAAAAATCTCTGGCCCCTTCCGGGAATCTAATCCACGCTTCACGTCATACAGCTGGAAGGTTGGTCACTACTCAGACTGAGCTATTCCAGTTCCACGGACAACAAATACAAGCATACTAACATTCAGGTAGAATATACAACTGCAATCTTCTGTGCATACCATATTCATTGACCTAACATACTAACTGCTTACAAAACCTGTGAAGCTCTTCGAACCTATCCAGAAGTTCTGAAGATATAAATTCACTTTTATTCTATTCAAACGGAATATTCCATTCTACAACAGCACTCAAAATTTGTCCACAGCTCGTGGCCTTTCTTCAAGGACAACAAAGTTCAACAACTCCTTGAAATCCAATTATTGACTTTTTTTGTGTGATGTTTTTATTTTGCTCTTTCAGGGCCAAGTTCTAGAGCGAGCAGCAATAATAATGATTATAACATCCTTAATCAGCGGTTTTGGTAGGTTGGAAAAACAGGCATGCGTTATATGGTAATGCTGTAAGAATATAAACAAAGCGTGGGGAAGAACAGTACCGAAAGAGACTGCGTAGTTCTTTAGGACACGCACGTGTATAGCGTCCTATTGCGTAATCTCAAACACGAAGGCTCCCTCTGCGGGGTCTATATTTTCGTTAGCCGTTTTATAAGGTGTTACAAGGTAACATTCCTGAGAAGTGGTTATCTGTACGAATTTCCTAATCTCGCTGATCTCCTACATGGAAATGCCAATCGTCTGTCAAAAACAGGATTCTAAATTACGATTTTATTTTAAGCCTAACAGCGAAGTCATTGCATTGATATGCCAGGGCCTCAACTTTAAAGACTTTTAATTTCGCCCTGAATAAAATTTCTTACGCATTTCCAGCGATAAGCCCTACCTCACCCTCAGTGATTTGACCATCATAATAATATTTGGTGTCGTGCACATATTATGTATCAACTTTTTTTTTTTCTTGGCACTACAGCCCCAGTGGGCCTAGGCCTACCTCCATGAACTTCTCCGTTCACTTCGGTTTTTCTAGATCTTACACATTCGGTAGGACTCCTTGGGCGGGTGATCAGCTCGTCGCAAGGCCTCTACCTGTACACAAACACAGAAAAACGCGCACACACAAACTAAACATCTATGCCCTGAGTGGGATTCGAACCCACGATCCCGGTTTCAAGCGAGCGAAGACAGTACATGCCTTAGACCGCTCGGCTATCGTGGCCGGCGATTACGCGATTGATACAATATCATAATCACACCATCTGCACAGACTTCCGTTGTTATATTACGTAAGTTACAAAAATACCTGTCCTCATATTCGGCCGTACTTGCACGATTTTTATTTATTATTTTTACAGGTATAGAAAAACGCTAATAATATTGCGTTAATTCTGGTAGTTAATGACGTAATGGATGTCGTGTCAAAAGGCACAAGTTCATGGTCACTATTATGTAAAGTGTTCCATCTTTATATAACTACCGTCATCTTTTCCTTACTTCACGTATAATTTACCCCACAGCTCCCGGCAATTCACTTCAAATGAAGTTTGAGTTCCAGGTTCGTCCTACTTCTAGCACTTCAGATTAGGAGAACAGTGGTGTCGGGGGTTCAGTTTTCTATTTTTCAATTAACAGTTAATGTGAAAAATTTGGAATAAAAAATATTGACTCTTAAGGACACCACTATAAAACAAATTAATAAACCGAGGAAATACATCATGGCACTGTTAACACCACGATGAAGGAAAGACAACTGATCTAACTTGTCAAATCTGAAAAATTCCACGTCATAGCTCTGGGGGGTAGGGGTTTGACTGTATATCTCTGCCTTTCTGTTCCCCAAGGCGTTCCCTTGTCTCTGCCAATCACCATGAAACAATAACTTCATACGGTGTTCCATAAATTATTCCATTCTTAAAACCAACATAGAACTGGAATAAATACGAAATATCCAAAGCAAACAGTTTCATATAAAATATTTTGTAACAGAATGAAAACAGTGAACTGTGGAGGGCAGTGACACAGGGACGGCCAAAATTAACACTGGAGTTCTATTTACATTGACACTTTTTGTATCGTCGTATGCTTGTGTTTTTGTTTATAATGTTAATTTCGGTATCTTTGTGACTTCATGAATATTCTACTCACTTGACGAAACCGTGGTCTCTGATAGTTCTGCAGTATTTAAAATTGGTTCATAAATTATTTGACAACGCTGAATTAATTACAGAGATCATCGAAGTAAATACGATGATATTCATGTGCTATGAGACGGAAAGGGCTTGGGGTAGAAGAGGCTTTAATTTGCTGGTAAGTAATACCCCATCATAGACCGCGCCATAGCTCAAGCGGTTAGTCGCTGGATTCCCATCGCGGCAGCCCGGGTTCGATCCCGGGTCTGGTCAAGTGGGATTTGTGGTGGAGAAAGTGGCGCTGGGGCAGGTTTTCTCAGAGTAATTCGGTTTCCCCTGCCAATCTTCATTCCACCAATTGCTCCACAATCACCCTCACCTATCATCTGGGGTTGGTACAATAGGCCAGAAGTGGCAGCAGTACAAGGGACTTAGTCCCACCCCACTAGCAATAAAAAAAATATCCCATCATTCGGTTGAAGGAACAAAGGTAAACCTCTCAGTACAGTGTATCCAGTGAGAACACCTTTACCTATATTTGAACTGCTTTGTTGCCTCGTATTTGCTAAGACTGTGTCAAAATGAGTGTTTTCACTTAATTCTTCCTCCTCCACTACAGACATAACTGTTATACAATCATGAAAACGAAAAAATGCGCCAACGGAGAAGCTGGGCAGTTGACGTATCAAAAGCAGGAGAAGCTAAGAGACGCAGCTACCCTTCAAATCTCAACTTTTCTCGTGACAGCATTTTTAGTAGACCTTATGGTACATACTTCTTCAATACGAATTTATGTTTAGTAAGACGAGCTGAAATTTATAATAGTCACAGTTCCTTGGCAACTTAAGAGACCCATACCAAGAGAACATTCACAGATATTCACAAACTGCTATTCAAATACATACCTTCATATGTTCCTGTATTTCTAATAACTAACTCCATGGAGCTGAGCCCTTCTTGAGAAGCCCCCAGTTATGCAGCAACTCAAGAACTTCCCAGAATTTTTTGGAACCCAAAGGTTCATTAGCGTGTTCACAAGAGCACTCCACTGGTCCCTATCCTGAGCCAGATCAATTCAATCCATACCATCCTATCCTATCTTTCTAAGATCCATTTTAATTTGTTCACCCACCTATGCCTTGGTCTTCCCAGTGGTCTCTTTCTCTTTCCATCAGGCTTTCCCACCAATATCCTATATGCATTCCTCTTCTCCATCATTTGTGCTACCTGCCCTGACCATCTCATCCTCCTTGACATCATCATTTTAATTATACTCGGAGAAGAGTACAAATTATGAAGCTCCTCATTATGCAGTTTTCTCCAACCTCCTGTCACTTCATCTTTCTTCGGTCCAAAATATTCTCAACACCCTGTTCTCAAACGCCCTCAGTCTATGTTCCTCCCTTAATGTCAGAGACCAAGTTTCACGCAGATACAGAACCACAGACAAAATTATGTATATAGTTTTGTGTATTCTAATTTTTATGTTTTTGGACAGCTGATGAGAAGACAAAAGGTTCTGGACTGAATGGTAGCAAGCATTACCCGAGTTCAATCACCTCTTAATTTCCTTCTGAATAAGGTTTTGATTTGTTATCGTCGTTCCCAAATATCTGAACTCTGCCACATTTCCAAAACATCTGTTTCCTGTCTTTATATCATGATTTTGCCCTGCATTTTGGTGATGAGACAGTAACATATACTTAGTTTTCTCTGTGTTTACTTCTAGGCCAACCTCCTTACTAGTGTCAATTAAAGTTGGTGTGTTTCTCTTTATAGCATCTACATAGTATATATTATCACCCAGTAGATTCACATCACTGGCATAGACGGACAGCTGATATGTCCCATTTAATTTCAGTCCAACCTGGTTTCCTGGACCCTTCTAATGGCATATTCTAAAGCAAAGTTGAAAAGGAGTGGCGATAAAGCATCTCCTTGTTTTAGACCATTCTGGATAGAGAAATTATCAGACAAACGTTTACCTATATGGACTTTACCATATGTTTTGTTTAAACACATTTTAATCAGCCTGACTTGTTACATGGGTACCCCCAACTCTATGAGAATACTGCACAATACTTCTGTCCTAACTGAATCATAGGCTTTCTTGAAGTCTACAAATAGCTGATGTACTGTCTCATTGTGTTCCAATTGTTTCTCCAGCATCTGAAGAATGCAAGAAAAAATCTAATCAGTATTTGATCTGTTATGTCAAAACCCACACTGATGATCCCTAATAATTTCATCTATATGTGGAATTAACCTTGGAAGAAGAATATTGGATAAAATTTTGTATGAAGTTGATAGCAGTGATATCCCATGATAGTTACTGCAGTCAGTTTTTTCACCCTTCTTATGAACTGGTACAATAATAGACCCTTCCACTGATCAGGCAATTTTTCCTTATATCAAATAGAATGAATTAGCTTATGGATCTTAGAACGTAATATTTAACCTCATGCTTAATTCATTTCTGCCAGAATTTGATCACTACCTGGCGATTTATACCTTTTCACCTTTACAATAGCAAGTGTAACTTACAAAGACTCTGCTTAACATTACTGACTCTATGTGCATTCAATAACTGAGAGAGGCAGTTCTTTCTCCCGTCTATTCAAAATTTTGTGGGGATCTGCAAGCAGATCACCATTCTCACCCTTTACTAAATTATTTCTACGCTGGTAACCCTTCTTAAATTTATTTATTCCTGTATACAGGTCTCTAATATTCTTGTTCTTATTCTTGTTCTTATTATTCATTGCAAGCTCATTAATTTTGACTTTCAGATGTTCCCCCTTTTTGTTCCTGAAATGCCTGCTGACTTCAAGCCTTATATTATTCAGATTCAGCTCAGGTTCTGCACTGCAAATTGGCTTCTTTCCTTTGATCTAACAATTTCGAGCATCCTTCTTCAAACCATGGTTTATCCTACTTCAATTTATTATAACCTCCACTCTCTTCGGCTGAAATTTTGATATTCAATCAAATAGTTTCACAAATTTCCACCTCAGCGTCTAAGTTTTCCAAAGCTGCGAACCTATTTGAGAGTTCAACATAATTCTGATCTTTACCCTACATCTCGTTTAATATCCTGATTGTGAACCTTTCCATAAGAAATCTGTGCGTTTTCTGTTTGCTCACTGCCAGTCTCTCCTTAAATTTGTCATCATCTGATAATGGTCATTATCACAGTCTGCTCCCCCTGAATGACCAGACATAAAGTAACTGGTATACAGTGTTCTCTGTATCAAAATATGGTCAGTTTGATTGTGAGTCTTACCATCAGGAAATGTCCAAGTAAATTTATGAATATTATGATGTAGGAATATTGTACTTCTGACAATAAAATTTTGGATGTGGCAATGTTACTTTGGTACTGAAATCTCCTAACGAAAGTTCGCAACTTTCATGAGCGAACCTGCCCTATACAGACTTTTTACATTCCACGTAACATATCTCATGCCCATTATCCTTAGCTTAGATTGTTTATCCAAAGAATCCATCCAAGTCCGATGTCCTTTGTGTCATTTCGTAACAAGCTTATTTTTTTTTTTATAGTGAGGAATATTTAGCCACATGCCCAAACACCAAGCTGAAAGACCGCCCTTTGTCGACTGTCCGCGACTGCTTATTCAATATATTCGTAGCTACTTTCCATCTCTGAAGCCGCCTCCTCCATTCGCAACCTGAGGACGCGGCATGCCGTGGTGACAAGGGACCCACTTACCATGGCATATTTCTAATGCGGTACGTTAAAATTATAAATTACCCATATTTCCTATCCGTGTTAAGTTGTATTTGTTCTAAAGTCCTTCATAAATATTTCTGTGGATATGCTTCTTTCACTACTAGACAAGACCGTAATGAATGTGACAGCATACACGAACTCAACGGCCATGAGATCTTAAAAAAACTTAAGGAGAACAAACACGTTTCTTTGCCTCACGCCGATGGCTGGAATACAGAATTAGTGGCCGGTGAGCGTTTATAGTTGGGAGCTGCAAGTCATTACGTAACATCTGCTCTTGGGGGTGTCGAATAATTGTACATCGCGTAACGGCCAGCAGTCTGCACGTTCCTATACAGCAGGTGACAGTCGCGTGTTTATTCCTGTATGCTATGGTGAGAATGTATTTACCAAGTAACTGACTCCGTGAAGCAGCATCCTTCTTGAAAAGCTAACAGTCGGTCATCTACTCAAGGCTTCAATCTCCCTTTTGTTAAACCGTATGTGTCATTATCTTCTGCGCAAGAGCCAGTCACTAGTGAAAGTCTTGAGTCAGCTGAATCCAATCTGCATCCTCAGATCTTATATCCATCTCCAAACTATGCCTAGATCACCAGAATCAGGTTTGCGTAAGAAAGATCTGCCTGCATTAATTGTTAAGCAATAAGACAACCATCAAGTGCAAGAACTCAAACTAAAACTTGAGTAAATACAATCGCCTTAATACGTTTCAATCCCACAGAACCACCTTCAGGGGCTCGTATGACTGTATGCATTTGCCATCTGTTTCTTGCTGCTTCATTTAATTATCTCAGTGACGCGTTTAAGAGCAAATTTAGGAAGCTCCTCGGTGTGTAACGATCTACAGCCTTCCATTACTTCCAGTCTCTTGGGTCCGGATATTCTTCTCAACAGGCCTTTCTCAAAGAAACGATTAACTGTTTCTGAACCTCATCTTTACTAACCAGAGATTTCTCGTTATCTTTCATTAGCTCCAGGCGAATGACGGGGTAGTATCTGGAAACCGACCACGACTACTCACTCCCTCAATCACATACATTTAAACGAATGTGTTCATCCTTGAATACCATCCCACCCTAAGTAACCTCTGTAACATATTGTTGTTGTTATTGTTATGGTTCGACAGCACTTTGTTGGACATCGACCGCTCTTTCAGTTTCTTGATCCTATACAGTCAGTAGGGCTCCTTGGACGGGGGATCAGCCCTTCGCAAGGCCTCTGCCTACACAAAGAACAACACAAACACAGAATAAACGCATAGAGACAACCATGCCTTGAGTGAGATTCGAGCTAATGATTCCAGCGTCCGAGCGAGGGAAGAAAGTTCATGCCTTAGACCGCGCGGCCACTGTGATCGGCCTCTGTAACTGGTACAATATCATTAAGTAACCTCCTATCCATCAGTCTTTGTTAGTTTGTACCTGTTCTGTCACCACAAACGCTGGTAAACATCCTCACAATGAGAGAGTGAATGGTTAAAGAAACATTCGGGACTTGCACTTAGTATTCTGTTTGACGTCACAGAGATGGACATAACAGTGGACTGTGAGGACACTACTGAGGAGGGGCCCGAGTATAAATTGCTGCTCTTGCCGTTTAAGCAACACACCGCTCAGCTGTAGCGCCCTGTGGTCCACGCGCAGCGTCCTTCAGCCATCAACAATGAGAGCTATTGTGAGTACCAGGCGCTTATCTTTCCGTGATACTCGAGAGATATAGCGCTTAGCAATATTAGTTGTTCTCTAATAATATATGGTGAATGGTACAAATTTGGAAATTCGTATTTGTGTAGTTCTCTCCGCCCCCCCCCTTTCTTCTTATTTTCCAGAAGCAAATATAAAACTTAATGGTAGCAAGCACTCCTTGAATTTAATTTGCTTTTAATATCTGCGTGGATATCATTTTTACGTTATTGTCGTTCCCAGGTAATTTAATTTTGGCAAGTGAAGAAGTGATGGCTTATTCTATATAATATTTTGTCGCGTGTTTCAGTGGCTAGACGCGAGGTTTGGTTGGGTATTTGGATGCTTGTAAATCGTAACTACAACAATTTAACTGATTTACACTGATTAACAATTCGCTATACCGCAGCATACATACGAATGTCACATTATTAGTTTGTTACTCATTCTGCAGACGATACATGGATATATGTGTGCATTTGCTCTACTTTCATATTTATACCGAATACCTTACTAGTAACTAATAAGATTTTCTGAGTTGTTCTTTATTATATTTATTGATTGATTTTCTGAATTAACATCATCAGAATAGACCTGAAGTTGTGTTCCATTTATTTTCAGTCTCTCCTGATTTTGAAGAAAGCAGTCTTCTGGGATTTGGCACCGTGTATATGTGGTGTTAACACTGCTTTTACCGGTTCTCACGGTCTCCTCGCTTGCGGATTTCTTATATTTTTCCTTCTACCCTGAAGATGGAGGCGATACGTTCCTCCGAAACGTCGGTTAACACCACATATACACGGTGCCAAATCCCAGAAGACTGCTTTCTTCATAGTCACCGCCGTGAAAGCCACAAATCTCCTGATTTTGTTAGCACTTTATAATGTCAAGTAAAAATATAATCAGTCGTGCAACAGGTAGAAATATTTACTCAGATAATTCATGTTATAGGATTTGATGTTGACTTTCAAGGGACTATACGGCGTTATATCCCAGAAGACAGAAATTTTCATCATTAATGTTTCTCAAGAACTTAATTAAATGTTGGCTAAATTAGGTTAATCTAATTGTGTGGGGAAAGACAACAAGGCTGCACATGTGACAGAATCAAATGGTTCAGCGTTACTGTTTTGTCATCAGGTTTTAAATAGTTTTCTAATTTCTCAAAAACCAATAGTCATACATTGTTCTTTCCTTGATAGAAGTAATGATTGAAATAGTTTTGCCCCGGGAGTAAGTACCTCATTATGAAGCCGCATAAAGCAGTGGGTCTCAACCTTTGTCATACCGCGGTCCGGTAAATTCTTTTTTCTATAAGACGAGGGCCCGGTATAATTGGTGCCGCGACCTGGCGGTTGAGAAACACTAGCATAAAGGATGTGGAGGTAATTACCCATGCTTCTTAACCTCGGAACCAGATGGAAATGAGTGGTCATCGTCATATTCTGACCTCTCGACCTGCTGTTCCCTTTAACTAGTGGACTGTGTGGATTCCAGGCACAGTACGGACATGCTGGTGAAAATAGGAAGTTTTACCTTGTCGTGAATTGAATCCGAGCAATCAGGCAGTAGCTAGCTACTTACACAGAGTGACACAAAAATCGGATAATTAAAGCATTTAAATTCTTCATTCAAATGATAAATCAAATACCATACGAGTAATAATCAATTGTAACAGTAGTTAGTTAGTTATTGGAGAGGGTGGGTTTCCCCATGCACTTAGACCAGTATTGGTCCATTGTGCTTCCCTCTATGATATTCTGCCAGTCTCTATATCCTACCGATATTGGTGCGTACCATCAGTCCCGACAGAGCCAGCGAGTTCGGCCTCCACTAGCTTGGCAGTATCTATAATGCTTCCCCCATCTATCAGAGGTTTTAGCGACTACTTGTTGGGCGGGAAACGTTCTTGAATTTGGCTGTGACCTCCTTTGGAGATATGAGGTTCTTTTACGTGCCGTAAAGCTACGACACTGGACACACGGCTTAAAGTCCCTCCCGGAGGACTTATTCCCTGAATTTTTCCGCCCTTAAAAATTCGACGACCTCCGCCGGGTTTGAACCCGCGTACCACGAATCATGAGGTGGGAACGTTACCTCTAGACTACGGAGGCCGCTTATTTGTAACAGCAACTAGAGCACACTGCCTTGAAATGAATGAACGCCGTAATGATGAACACTACCCGCCGTTCGCAGAAGTCGGAGAAGTTGACGCACATTAAAGGCGAAGGACCCAGAAACAAGCATATCTAAAGGGTTCTGACGAAGGCTTTCGGCCTTTTTCCTTCGTCGGGTATTCTAAAAACTAGAGAACACGTTTTGAAAACTGTCCTCAGGTGAGGGGGGGGGGAGACACCTACTCTGTCGAGTCCCTTTGAAAGAGTTAACTTCAATCACTGGCCAGTCTCCAGGTCAAGGTCTGAACATGGGAACTCCTGAATGTGACCTAACTTTCTGTATCAACTTCCTAACAGTTTGTTTATAACCACATTAAATGCTCCTGTTGTCCAACAGATTTAATGTTTATTAGCATTACTTATTACAGTGTGTGTTCAAGTCAACATTTAGAACTATTTTCTGTTTTCCAGCTAGTATTGCTGGTTGCAGTTCTGGCTATGATTTCTGCTGCTCCAGCCCCAGTTCCTGCGCCAGTGCCAGGGCCCAAACCAAGTCTGGTGCCTCTTGTTTACAGCTACCCGTCTGCGCTCACCTACAGCGCATATACATCACCTTACTATACAAGCTATGTTGCACCATACTCATATGGCTACTCAAACTTAGGTTAGTCTCTGAAGAACTGAAATATGTGTATGTCCAAGTCAGTATGACTATCGACGGGTTTCGGATTGGAGATTGTGTTTACTGACCACTTACAGGTCGTAACTACAAATAACGATAGTACTATCGCTAATTTTCATACTTTACCAATCACTGAAGCACACGCTAAATCTTTCCTGTCTACTGTCAGTCGTTTCCCAGTAACGGATCTTAACAATGGAGATTCTTAAGCTTGCGTTCTCAACTGCAACGACTAAATATTCCTTCACAGATTCCCTTACAACTAACTTCTAAACTTATCCCACTGATAACCCCTTGGCACGGACCGCGTAGAAAACACCGTTTATTGTTGTACTCCAATCGTTTCAGTGGGAACATGTTTGTTTGCGAAGGCGTTACTCAGTAACGGCTGCGAATACTTGTTGTTGCCTAGCAGCAGATGTTTCGTTGTTTCGAGGTCGTTACCCAATAACGGGCCTACATGCTATATTGCTCCCTCTTTAAGGTTATTCATCCCGAATTGTACCGCCATTTCTTCTTTTCCGAGGGCTGTGCTTGTAACGTCTGTGATCGTTCTCAGCTTTCTGCCCCGTGGCTGTTCTCACGGAGGTTACTCTCCAACCGTTCCAGCTGCTCACTCTTTAAAGCCGCTTGTCCCGAGCGATTTCTTGATGAGGTGCCAGTCCATCCAGGTTTATCGCCATTGTCCTCCTTTTCCGCTCAGTATAGGCAAAATCCGAGATTGGTCAATGCTCCTATGTCTCTGTGCCGTCTCTTCTTGCGTTTCGGAGGGGGCCGACCAACCCACAATGTCCTGACACTCATTTTCCGCCGTCTAATGGATGTCCCGACTGTTTGCTTTGCGACCTCCAGCTCTACGGTCTGCCTGATGGTCTTGTTGAGTGTTCTCTTGCTTCCCAGAAGTAATCGCTCTTTTTGGCCTCTGTTCCTTATGCCGTTGTTGCATTACGGCTGCGCCCGACGTCTCTTCTCGAACGTACGTTCTCCAGGGGCTCCTCCTGCAACACTGTCCATGCCTGGTCCCTGATGACCGTGTCCCTTACGCGGGCGGCGATCAACTTCTTCCGGGACCTGTCATTGCCCTGGATCCATTTTTTCAACCGTCGGCGACGCGCGACGGCTGGATGCCGGTCCCCATAACACTCCTTCGGTGCTGCGGCCTCTTCTTTAGGGACCTCCTCATGAACCGCTGCGGACTGTCTCCACTGAGGTTGGCTCCTTACTCTACAGACAGGCTTCTGTCGCCTTTAGGCAGGCCCTTATGTCTGCTATGATCCCATTTAGGGTGACGTCCGTTTGGGCTTCCATCCTGGCCAGCACTTCTGCGTGGTTGGCATCCATTTTGGCCAGCAGGCTTTCCATCATCTGTTCCATTTCCATAGTGTACCGATATAGCATTTCACTGCGGATTCCACGTCATGTGTCCGGGTGTGATTCCAATACAATCACTTCTGACACCAGCTGCCACGTGTATAGTGACTATAGACGGGGTTTTGGTTTGGAGATTGGATTTATTGACTACTTACAGGTCGTAACTACAAGTAACTATAACACTAGGCCGCGCTATCGCTCAAGCGGTTAGTCCCTGGCTTCTCACCGCGGCGGCCCGGGTTCGATCCCGAGTCTGGTAAAGTGGGATTTGTGGTGGACAAAGTGACGCTGGGGCGGGTTTTCTCAGAGTACTTCGGTTTCCCCTGCCAATCTTCATTCCACCAAATTCTACATCATCATAATCACCCGGGGCAGGCTACAACAGTCCAATCAGTGGCCGCCGTGCCGAGTGGACCCAGTTGGACTCCACCCCCACTAAGCGAATTAAAAAAATTATAACACTACCGCTAATTTCCACACTTTACAAATCACTATAGCACACACTAAATCTTTTCAGTCTGCTTTCATTATTCGCTTCCCGGTAATGGATCTTAACAATGGAGATTCTTCAGCTTCCATTCTCAACTGCACTAAGTCCTCTCTTCAGAGACTTCCTTTCAACTGACAACCCCTTGGCAGAGACCGCGTAGAAAACGCCGTTTATTGTTGCACTACAATCCTTTCCCTGGGAACGTTTGTTTCCTATGGCGTTATTCAATAATGGCTCAATACTTGCTTATTAAAATACTGTTGCCTTGCAGCAGATGTTTTGAGGTCAGTACCCAGTCATGGACCTATACGCTACAATACCATTGTTATGACAGTTTAAAAAGATGGTTCTGTGCTTGAAATGTAGCTGAATGAAAGAAACAAAAAGAAAAAAGTACTGTTTACAGAAAAACCGCTTGCAAGGTCAAGATGATGACAGAGGGGCAAACACAAATGAAGTATGAAAGTATGAACCACACTGACATGGCTTAGGTATTAACAGTGTTTTAATCTTTAAATTTTGTCACAAAAAGCCAACTGCTTATTTGGTCACGGAATTATAAGTCCTGTCAGACATGCTTTCAAATGTTTTATCTGAAATGTACATGATCATCACTGATGAGTACAAATTTTGATGTTGCTACAATAGTTTTGTACATCCTATATTTGAAGAAGGTGGAAGGGTGGGGGAAGTTGATGATACCAAACTTCAGTCACTTATAGTACAACCTCTAAGTAGAGGCAGGTAAGGGAAGAGTTACAGCACTGCTTCAGTGAAAGGTCTGTTTTTTCAAATGTGTAACTTACACTACTCTTTGCGGCCTCCGTAGTCTAGGGGTAACGTTCCCACCTCATGACTCAAGGTACGCGGGTTCAAACCCGGCGGATGTCGTGGAACTTTTAAGGGTGGAAAAATTCAGGGAACAAGTCCTCCGGGAGGGACTTTAAGCTGTCCCATGTCATAGATTTATGGCACGTAAAAGAACCTCATGTCTCTAGGAGACCTCTGAGCTAAATTTGACCAAAAAGTTTCCCGCCCAAAGTAGTTTCCAATGCCTCCAGTAGATGGGGAATTATTAGGTACCACTGCCAGAGGAGGGGCGACCTCTCTGACAGAAAGGGACTATTAGATACCACTGCCAGTAGAGGATCGGAACCTTGCTGGCAGAAAGGGGCTGATAGCGAGCACCAGTACCAGTAGGGTATGGAGACAGTAGAAATTAAAGGGGGACGCACAATGGACCAACAACTGGTCTAAGTGCATGGGGAAACTCACCCCCTCAATACTGAATACTGAATACACTACTCTTTAACATTAATCTCATAAAAGTATTTCTCCCTCAAGCTACAGACATTTCAGTTACTGTAGCTTTCCTTCCACCCACTTTTTACTGAGCTACCTTACATCATGGTTTGTCATTGACTGACCCCCTTCATTTTAGCGTTTCCATATAATTGATTTCAGTAAAATTCATATGAGAAGAAAAGTGTTTCCCCATGCAGCTGTAATGAATTTCAATTTTACTACTTACACCATACAGTTGAATTTTCCCTCGCCTGTTACATCTCTTATAGGGATCTGAATTCATACAAAAGAAATACTGACTGACCATGTATGGTCCAGTTACTGTATGAAATACTACGCTTACACACGGATCTTGTAAATAATGTATACAAGTACACTAATGTGTATGTTTTGAGCCAGGAAAGCTCAGTCAGTATAGTGATTATGAGCTGAACTACCATCAGGGTCAGGAATATGTCTCTTTGCCACAACACCCAGATTAGTCTTCCGGCCCACTCAGCATCATGTCACATAATTACTGGGATACTTTCCCTGGGCTAAAGAGGTTAAAGTTTGAAGGTGACTAATCATCCAATCTAGTGCCAAAGTCAAGAATGCATGGAGTCATCCCTCCCCCAATACATCTTCATGGTACAGTGCTTAATTAAAGAAAGGTACTAAAAGTAAAGCTATCCCTGTAACAGGCCGTGAAGCCCCCATAGAGTTGTGAGACGTTGAGGGTCCCACATTATCTAGACAATCGGCTCAAAGATGGCAGTAAGGTTGTCAGCCTTACACGCCGGCCGCGCTTTACTCCCCCGAAAAATTATTTAATTAATTCCTAGTACTCATTTCTGTTAGAGGCTGAGTCGACCCCAGGGCCATAGTGCGGCTGGAAGGATTAGGTCGACTGAAAAAATCCAATGACCTCATTTGGACTTGAACCCATGACCTTCTGGCTTGTAGCATAGTGTGTTAGCCAACTATGCTACCGCGTGCCCCCAAAGAAAGGTACTACCTTACTGAAACTAGTGTCTTCTGCAATGAGCCTTCACAGCCTGCTACAGGGACAGCTTTACCTCTACCTATACTTTCTCCTGTAACTCATCAGATAATGTAAAAATAACCCAGTGAATAAAATCATGTTTATACTGGTATGTTTTGATTTTAGGGTATGCATATTCATATCCGTATCTACTTGTGTGAAATGACAATGGCACAAGAATGTATACTGATAACACCGAGTCTGGTCAACAAGTAAGCCCAAGCAACACTCATCAACTTATGCTTTTCATAATCTAATGTTATATATGTACATTGTATCATTTTTCTAACAATAAATTACTAAGAAATTACAAAGGTTGTATTTCTTTTCACTAGGGCCAAAGACTGACTTGTAGTAATCAACTGTTTATAAAACAGAAAAAATTCTGACCAAGCATGTAACATTAACACTCTAGACTTTTACTTGGTAGGTGCTCTGTTTGAATCTCAGCTATGACAACAGTCATTCCAACAGGACCTTCATGGTTTTCATCATTCCTTCTAGGAACATGCCAGGATAGTGCCCTGACTAAACCATGACCGCATTATTCCAGATCCTTTCCAATTCACCATTCATCAATCATCCTACCATATTATGCTATAATTACTAAATAATTAATGACACCAAATAAATACGATATAAAACAAAAAATTTCTGGCAGAGAGAGAACATGAATGTCGACTGTTGTTTCAGCCATGATCACATTAAACTGTGGTAAATGTTCTGAAATGCTGAAAATTGCTTACATTAAATGTGAGTTATTTACTAAATTGAAATGCACTGCTGCAGAAAAATAATATACATAAGCTATAGTTGTCCCTATGCTTAACTAATTAACTCTTTGACTGGCGCGGGCGTGTTTTAACGCCCGGACGATGCCAGCCGTTCCCTGGCGTTGGCGTGTTTTAACGCTTTGACAATCTCGTCCCTTCTTTGCTCTCTTGGCACTCATCAACCAAAGACATATTTATGATAGTTTTTGTGCATGTTTGTAAAGAACCCTTGTAAACTTTGTGGGGGTCTATATTACTGTCAGAACCCTCTGAGAAGGTAAAGGTCAGAAAATATTTCACATTCATTCAGTTTCACCATAGCTTCTTGCAGCAAGTGTCTTCGTTTTCCTACAGACCAGCTGGAAAATGTTGTGAACGAGATTTTTCTGATGATGATAGTGGCGATGAAATAATGATTCCTGAATTGGATNTGAAGGCATATGGGGGAGTGGATGTATAGATCCACATCTTCTTGATCTCGGCACTAATTGGAGGTGAGTGGTCACCTTCATGGCCCAGCTGCTTTACCCCCGGGAAAGAGCCCCCAGTACCCATTCGATAGGTGGTTGGCTGGAAACCAGAGCCAGTCTGGACGACATGGAGGAGAGAAAATTCTTGACCCTACTGGACCTTAACTCCAACACCTCAGTCATCCAGTCCATAGCCAGTCGCTATAATGACTGAGCTATCCTGGCTCAAAGAATATATACAGACTGATTATACTGGGACCAGACAAACAAATTGCTAAATATGGTACTTCAATAAATGCTGGTACACTAGATTGGGAGTTCACTGTATATTGCCTTTGCATTCATGAGCTAATCTTTTTGGTCAACAATGGCAGTTGTTTCAAATATCCCACAATACAAATTAAACACAGTTCATATTGGCAACTTTTGAGTACTTCATACCCTATAAAATAATAATGCTAATAAATCACTGTTTCACTATAAAAATAATGCACATTTATTACACATGGGACAAAAATAATAAGAAGAAATGTTTAACAGATTTCTCACTAAAGTGATACTGTATAAAAACATTTACTGATCTAAAACACATACCCTGCTTCAGACACTGCAAACAAAGAAATCACACACACATGAAAAAGCATATATATTTTTAAACTTACATACTATAACTATGCCACATCAGGACAAGATATTTTTATTTCCAATAGGCATATGTGAGTCTCGAGGAGAGAAAATAATCTTAATTTCAAATGAGAAGATCACAGTCAAGAAATTCACTCCCTCTTACGAACACAAAAGGTTTACAAACGCTACCCACTGGACCCTATCCTGAGCCAAACAAACCCAGCACACATCATCGCACATACTGTTTTAGGATCAATTTTAATATTATCCTCTCATCTAATATTAATTTTATTTGGAAGTAAAAAATCCACCAAATTTTAAACCTGTAATCAATGTCTCTAGGACTGCCATGGCAAAAGCTGCATTTAGCAAGAAGAAGAATCTTTTTACCAGCAAATTGGACTTAAATTTGAGAAAGAAACTAGTGAAATGCTACATTTGGAGCATAGCTCTGTATGGGGCTGAAACATGGACACTTAGGGCAGTAGATCAGAAACACCTGGAAAGTTTCGAAATGTGGTGTTGGAGAAGGATGGAGAAGATCAGTTGGACCGATTATGTGAGAAATGAAGTTGTGTTATTTTTAGTCAGTGAGCAGAGGAATATCCTTCACGAAATAAGAAAACGGAAGGCTAATTGGATTGGTCATGTCTTACGCAGTAACTGCCTTCTAAAAGAAGTTACTGAAGGAAAGGTAGAGGGGCGGATAGAAGTGACCAGAAGATGAGGATGAAGATGTAAGAAGATGCTGGATGACCTTGGGGACAGAAGAGGATATTCTCATTTGAAGGAGAAAGCTCTAGATCGCATTAAGTGGAGGAACTGTTTTGGAAGAGACTGTGGATCTGTTGTCTGACAGATTACTGATGAATGAATGAATCAATGTCTGCCAGTTACTGTACAAGCTTTTAGCTATATTGTCAGCCTGAAACCTGAACAAGGGTGCATCATCAATGCTGTAAACCATTACTTCCTCATTAGATAATTACTCGATTCTTTTACTGGGAATTTCCTTGGTATGTTGGTTTAAATGTACCACTTTTCTGCAAGCAGGCAGGTGTAGAAGAACAGTTCTAGACTTGTATTAAATCTCAGAGCTGGAACATCAGACTACCCTGGCAAGTCATTAGTGAACAATCCTATCTTCTGGGATACAACAATGTGCAGTCTGTTGAAAGTCAACCGACATTTAGGAGGAACACGCTGCCCCCATCTTCAGGGTCAAAGGATAAGCCAAGCACGAAACCAGCATGAAAGAAGATGGCAAGCAAACCAAGAAAATGGAGGAGATATGTTCCTCCAAAACATCGGCTGACTTTCAATGGACTACATGGCCTTACATCCCGGAAGACAGAGTTCTTCATAACCACTACTGTAAGAACCTCGAATCCTACAAAACCTCCTCTGTCCCTCCAGGAAAATACTGGGATAGTATCTCAATTACGCGAAAACACGTGTTTCTAAATCTTCTCAAATTCATTTCTTGCCAGTCATCCTAACATTCAACACCATAGTGTGAGATGCTCGCAGCAGTGTAAAATAAACCACAAAAAATAATTTTTTTATCTGTTTTAAGTCCATTATGCACTATCTGTTCTAAATTGTTGAGCCTGTAAATGCTGCCATGTAATTCTCTTTCCATATAATGTCAAATACAGAAAATGCTCCAATTTTTTACCCCAAATGACGTACGTTCTCTTAATGTTCCCCTAGGAAAGAAAATTTTTATGCCATCCCTAAGGGCCTTTATTCATCAACTGTATGGCTATTTTCTTCTTAGTTACACTGTACAAAATAATATTCAATAAATTTGTATATCTCACTTGTAAATTTATATTGCATGAACATATTACAACTACTAGAAATATGTGATAAGTGCTTCTGACAGAGAAAGAAAATGGAGGCAGAGGAGCAGGAGGGGGACAAAACATATAGGATCAAGCCTGGAGTATCTGATTTTCAAATCTGCAGTATTATCTCCTCAGCTAGCTGGCCTCAACAGTTAACAGGAACTTATACTGTATCCATACCAAAAGGAAAACTGTTAAAGACTGTATTTCAGAAATTAAGGTCCAGTGAATGATAGGGTAAGACATAAAACCCTACTTTATGCTTTCAAAGCAAATGACACTGTGTCAACTAAAAATCGTGTATTCATACACATGAATCCATCACACATATTAAGATGACTGATAGTTATTTTGAAAACCATCCTCAATCTTGTGTATTAATTACAGTACAGGATAAATACTGAAACTTAAGATTCCATGCTTGACACCTAAATAAATACTAATGTCTCTTAAAACAGCACAGAGTATATAAAATTACTTCAAAGTATGTAGGTCGTACAGAAAGTCATGAGCAACTTTTTTTTGCATGCAACCTGGGAACAGCAGATGAAAGAGAGTATGGTGGTAGGTGGCACCAGCTGTTGTGTTAACCTTGAGTGTGTTGTGACGGCAATAGCTTGCATCACGTGACCAGTATCACTCCTAACAAATTGGCCAACAACGATATGTCGTTTCGCCAGCGTGCTTATGGAAGTGTGTGTGCATGGGTGCGAGCAGTGTTCAAAGATGGGTGAAACATTTTAAAGATGGGAACACCAGCATCGAAGATGAGCCTCGGAGTGGTCATCCTCAAACAGCCTCAACTGAACGCAACAAGGAAAGATTGGATGAGATCATTCAAGACGACAGGCATGTGACTGTGGACACAATAGCCAGAAAACTTGGAATAGGGCACAGTACAGTACAGGAGATGGTTGAAAGCTTGGGCTATAGGAAAGTTTGTGCTCGTTGGGTCCCGCGGTTATTGACCAAAGCCCATGAAGGTCAGCAAAAAGCCATCACCTCAGAACTGCTGCAGAGATATCAATACAAAGGCGATAATTTCTTGCTCTGTATTGTGACAGGTGACAAGAGCTGGTTTCACCATTTCGAACCTGAAACAAAACAGCCAGAGCATAGAATTACACCATTTGCATTCTCCATCAAAAAAGAAGGCAAAGACAGTGCCATCACCTGCAAAGGTGATGGGCACAGTCTTCTGGGATGCAGAGGGGTTTATTCTGGCTGAATTCCTGGAACCTGGGCAAACCATCAATGCTGCCCATTATGTCAGGACGCTGCACAAGCTCCATCGTACATTGTGTGATAAATGTCCAGGATGAAACATCATCATCCTGCATGACAACGCTCACCCCCACACCGCTCGCCTCACATTGGAAGCAATTGCAATGATGGGGTGGGAAGTTCTTCCACACGCCTCCTATAGCCCTGATCTGGCACCCTCCGACTACCATCTTTTCGGATTTATGAAGGATCGGCTGTGTAGACAATGTTTTGAGACAAGGGAGGCAATTCAGAAAGCAGTGCATCAGTGTCTTCGAATGGCTGGAACGGAATTTTACAGAAGGGGAACTTTCAAACTCCCAGAATGCTGGGAGAAATGTGTACAAAGAAGTGGTGATTATGTGGAAAAATATAGAGAGGTCTGTAGATTGAGGTGGGGTATTTGGTTTGTCAATAATGAAATGTGTTACTTTACAAAAAACTGTTGCTCATGTCTTTCAGTACAACCCTCATAGAAACAAAATTTTAGAGCAGTAGCTGCCAGTAGCTCCAGCCACTAGGCGGTCATAGCAACAACTGCTTTGCTGAAGGCACAATAACATGAAGAAAAGTATGTTATATTTACAACAAATTAACAGATACAACACATAAACTGTTCTTTCTTTAACATTAACTCACAACAGACACCCTTTTATGGGAGTTTCCGCATTGTAAGGCAATATATGACAACATTATTTACAGATACAAATATGTTACGGGTTTCAGGAAGATGGTTGTTAAGTTCTGCACGCTATGGACCGTGATCCTTAGGAGCACCACACTGGAGACTTTGTTAATACTCAGGACTTTTCTTTCATAATGGTGTCTGCAAGAAGTATGATGCACCATCTTTAGACTTTCTGAAAGACAATGACAATTTTACTTAATCATTATGTAGTGTCCTCTTACAAAGTAGACATGAAAGTGATTTTGTAAGATGCTTTCAGATGATATTTGCTGATTTTTATAATTCTGACCCTGATACCTTGAAAAGAAAGAGGGAGTCTCACACATGCCTATTATCTACCAAACTTTAAAGACTAAACCTATATTTCTGTTTTCTACATTTCCAAGTAACTTTTCAACAGGTGTCAATAAATTCACAGTTATTTCATATAAGTGTACAAAAACTGTAATAAGAAATCTATAAAGAAACCCTCAAATCTTATGAGATATCTATAAGTCTATACTGTGTTCCACCTTGTTGAGAAAAACTGTTTCTGAAGTTTTGTCATGAGCTTTTCAAATACATCAACCTATTACCAATTGTAACTTCAATTATCTGCAGTTTTCTACTTGTACTCAGTTTTTCTAACATTATCTGGCATTAAATATATAAAGATTTTAATTTGTATGATATATAAGCATAAAAAAGTGTGCAGCATATGCACAAGGACATTCACACTTCCTGGAGGCAAGACTGTAATGGCATCTGAAAGCAGTTTTATGGCTTCAAGATTACCACTGTGGTGCACGTTTTCTGTGTGTACTGAAGAAACAGGAAACTTAGGCTTTCATGGATGTTAAGAAAAACCACAGTTCCTTTAAACCTTAATTTCTCATAGGGTCCTGATTCTGCTAACCACAGCGTTCCTCGGGAATGAAACCCCTGCAGCTGGCAAGGGATTGTTACACATATAATTGCATAAATCAGTGCAGCTGGATATTAACATATGGCACAAAAACAATGACAAGTATATTTACAGCACCAGTGGCTTGAAACTGAGGTGCATGAGAAAGGTGTCACAATGGAAAATAAAATATGAGCATTAACCAGATACAACAGGTATACTATTGAGAATAACTTCACATTTCAGTGTACCACCAACCAACAAATCCTAGTCTCTAATAAGGAATCATATCTTGTGTTCCTTCACTTTTCCATCCGCAGTGCCACAAAATACTTTAGTGACCATGTTGACAAACAAGCCTGGTAAGGAATCATATCTTGTGTTCCTTCACTTTTCCATCTGCAGTGCCATAAAATACTTTAGTGACCATGTTGACAAACAAGCCTGTCTCCACCACACCTGTCAAAGAGAAAGACAAATGCTCCACTTTTTCATCTGATGAAGACTAATATGGTAGTATATATGAAGCTTCAACATCACATATAACAAATCACAAGACATGGCCCTTAGCCTGCTTCATCCACCTCCCACCCTTATTATATACATATACAGCAAAGTGTCTCTGTACTAGGCACCATGCCATGAAGATACATCGAAAGGCAAAGGTAAAGCTCCACACATTCTTAACCTGCATATTAGACAGAGATGGATGATCAGTTTCATGTTCCATAGGACCCACAGCTGGTTTTGGACATGACATGATGAAGAAGAGAAAAATCTCAGCTGTCCTGACCACAGTAGTCCAGAACTACCTCGGTTCTTCCCTAATTAGCCACACATCACGTTAAAGTTACTCACAGACCTCCTACTTGACCTTCCCCACCAAAACTGTGTCCATTTCTTGCTTATTTCTTTCTTGTGTGATCCATGCTACAGGTCCAGCCCACTTCAATCTTCTTTATTTCACTACTCTCAGAATATCAGATGACCTGTGTAAGACCTGATTGCCCACTGCCTTCATCACTCTTTGATCCAAATACTTTGCTGCATACTTCACTTTCCATTGCTTGTAACATATATGTTATTAGCTCAAGTCGAGAGAGTGCTTGATAAAACAAATGGTAAAAATGAAGAAAGCAGTCTTCTGGGATGTGGCACCATGTACATATTGTCTTAACCCACGTTTCGGAGGAACGTATCGCCTCAATCTTCAGGGTAGAAGAAAAAAGAAGAAAATTCGCGAGCGAGGAACCAGTGTAAGCAGGTACTAACCTGGAGGCGATTTGTTCCTCCGAAACATCAATTAACGCAATATCTGCATGGTACCACATCCCAGAAGACTACTTTCTTCATAGTCACCACTGTGAAACCTAAAATCTTACAAATGGTAAAGATATTTCTCTGTGTGTGTGTGTGTGTGTGTGTGTGGGTGGGTGCGCATGCATGCATCTATACATATCTTGAGTGTAGCTGTTTTTGAATGTAAAACGGATAACAGTTTCTGCAAATTACAATATCAAGAATTTCCAGTATATTCTTACCTTCTCAATACTCTCAGTTTTGTTTCTTACAGCTGTTTTTGGATATTTATATTTTCCAAAATTTTCATATGATACATTACCTCCAGTTGCATATTTTGATTTCATATTGTGTCAGTCTCAGACTGTTTGATTTCCCTGTCTGTAAGAAATACAAATGCACATACCAGGAATCATTTTAATGGCAGTGTTGACAGAAGCCCAGTCAAAATCTGATGCTGGAAATTTCCAGTCCAGAATGAAGTTACCATTATCAGTGACTAGAGGTCCCTACAACAGAGAAGATGTGCCACTTAGAAATACTGAATTTATCTTAACAGAAACTTATCACTGAATGCAGTCATACACATGTTTTGAATTTCAGTTATCATGTCCTAGGTGCTTTTCAGAAATCCAGTCATATAGTTCATACAACATGCATCGATTAAGAACTTATTACATCAAGCCACATACTGCTTTCATCTTTCCCATTCGGAGGTCTGCCGTGCCTCCATACATTGCTTCAATTTTCAGCTGCACAGGGCAGTAAGCCATGGGAATGACCTCTACTGGAATCCCCTTCTTGTATTTTTCACCAAGTTTATGAGATTCTTTTCTTGAAAATAAAGACATAAGAAAATTGCAATAGAGAAAATATTATTACATCTTAATTAGAAGGAGCAAATGAAAGCCTCATGACAGAACATACTTAAAGTGACACCTAATTTTAGTCTACTTCCCTTCCTTAAATAAAATACGACAGTTATGAGATGCTGCTGCTGTGTGCTTATGTTGGTGGTTTCCTTTAAACTTTTGAAACGACAGACTTTCACAATATCTGGCATGGATGTTATGTCCTGTACTTTTTCATTTAGTGCAACTGCCCCATTACGTATGGAGAGACATGTCACTTGATCCAGGGTCTTGAAATGATGTATGGTAATAGATCTTCAAAAAATATGTTGACTCCCATTACGATAATTCTCTTTGGAGGATATAAAAAAACAAAATGACAGTTACATGAAACCCAAGCTTGGCTTTCAGTCTAATGACCATAACTAATGGACCACTGAAGTTAGGCATGTGAAACTTGGTATGGAGATAGATCACAAACATACCTATAAATTTTGTATGAAATACTGTTTTAAGTCAAGAATTATGAACAATGTACCAATTGCAAAATTTTGAGGTTATATCTGAAAAATTTAATGCATGCAGAAGCTGTAAGTAAGAAACATGTTTCCCCAAAAAGAAATAATAATAATAATAATAATAATAATAATAATGACATATTTACAATTGCAAATGATTATAAAAATCTTATCGGAATACGTTTCAATTGAATAACCATCAGTGCACAAGTCTGTGCACTAAATTGCATATCAGTGAATTATAAATTTACATTACCTAAATGTGACATTAACATGAGACTTGCTGGACTGGAAGTCTGTGCAACAAAAAAGTAGGCTTTATACCCAGAACTCCACGCTGCATACAGTTCTGACATAAACAAGCCTTTCTTTTCAAACAGAAGATTAATGTTTTCAGCCTTGAAGAGAAAGAGGAGGATCCAACAGCATCTCACAGAGGTATTTGTTTGTATACAACTGACAAAAAGGAGAAATTGGTCACCAGAAAACAACGCACAGAGAAGTATTTAGGTAAATTTACAAATTATTTTCTCCTTTTGCCTCTTGTCTTTGTGGTAATTCTTGGTGTCCTGTTTTCAGTCTTCCTGCATCTCCATAGCCCTCTGGTTTGTAATTTAACAACCTGATAAATCTTTCATTACTGATCAGTTTCTTTTCCAGTCAATACCCTTCTAAATTTATTGAATATTTCCATTTCCTCTTTCAGTATCGATTTTATTGAATTTACCTCATTTCATCGTTCTCAACGATGCAACAAACCTTGACATATTTTTGAAGACATTTGCAGAACAGCAGAAAATGATAGTATAATAGTAATTATATAAATGTTTCATGGTGTGGCGGGCAAATGAAGTGTGAGGAACGCTGGATAAACATCACAAAACAAAGAGGAATGAAAAGTAAAATAGGAGGATTGAAATGTATCTGTCTGGGTCCTCCACTTCATGTTCACTTATATTAAAATTAAAATGACAGCTGGTAAAGTTGTCAGTATACAAATACTGTGAAAACTTAAAGATTCCTAGTTTTGGAAAAACCACTTATCAGGTATTCAACTAGTAAACTGTGTAAGTGTACAAACAGCTGCAGGACTAAATAACTCCTACATGACTTATGAAATGTAGCGTATTATGCTTACTGCACCATTATTTAACAGGAATGCCTTACGATTCATCTCCAATAATAATAAGCTGCTTTGCACAAGATGCTACAATCTTTTCTTGCGTGAGGCATCCTCCTCCTCCCTTGATGAGTGTCATATTGTCATCCACTTCATCTGCACCGTCAATGGCACAATCAAGCTTCAAACATGAAAATACACTGTGTCACTTTCATTGCCTCCACATAAGGTACAGCAAGTAAGTGATATGAAACATTTAATTATATAATTAAGCATTAGGCCATGAAGGCATATGGGGAAGTGGAGGTATAGCTGCACCATTCAACCCTGGCACTAGCTGGAACTCGTCACCTTCATGCCCCTGTCACTTTTTACCTCCAGGGTTAATGCATCCAGTACCCATCAGATAGGAGGAAGAGTAGGCCCCAGAGCTGGTCTAGTTGCTATGGAGAAGAGGGAAATTTCTCTTGTACCTGCCAGGAATTTAACTCCAGTCTTCCAGCACACAGTCTAATCACTATACTGACTGAGCTATCCTAGCTCCTATTAAAAATCAATTTACAACGGCAATACCAAAAAAAACTCCAGTGTGCTGTTAACAAAAGAAGCAATGAGAAAGAAAATGCTGTTATATACAAAAAATTCATTCATACTTAAGCTACTTCTCGACATAGTCACCGCTGGAATTGAGGTACTTATATTGGGGAATAAGTTTTTGTATGCCTGTGTCAAAGAAGTCTGCTGTTTGTGAGCTCAGCCATGTTTTGACACCTTCCATCAACACATTATTGCTGAGCTGCTGTGGTCCCAACCAGATCTTCAGGTCAAACAGGTGCTTGGAGCGAGATCAGAGCTGTAAGGAGGGTGGTCAAACAACTCCCAGCTGAAATACTCCAGCACTGCTAGAGTGCAAGCAGCTGTATGCAGACAGGTTCTGTCCTGGAGGAACACTACACCGGATGTCAGCATTTGATACCTTTTGTTCTGAATGGCCCTACACAGTTATTTAGTGTTTCACAATACAAATCATGGCTGAGCTCACTTCTTTGACACAGACATACAAAAACTTATTCCCTGATATAGCAAGTGCCTCAATTCTGGCAGTGAATACGTTGCGAAGTAGCCTAAGTATGTATGTATGTATGTATGTATGTATGTATTTATTCTCTGTATATACAATTTTTTTCTCATTTCTTGTTTTGTACGGTCTTTTAACTTTCTGAACAGCCCTTGTATATCACCAAAAAGAAATTCCTGCTCTTTAGCGAACATCCAGGCATTATTCTTCCCTTGCTGCCTGTTAGTTATTCCATGTCTGATGAATAAAAGTAGTTCAATTTCCAACTCAATTCCTTAAATTGTCAACAGCTTTGGGGTGCTGCTATTAGAGAAAGTATTTACCATATCTGCTGTGTAACACTTCCACTGCCAGACACTCCACTGCTGGCTTACCTCCCAGCCCGGCACTTTAATAGTACACTGGCAGTTCGCTGCATTTCCTGGTAAATAAATGTCCAAATGTTTTGGCAGCTGTCATTAATCAGCTGTTCAAGAAATTCCGTTTCTTATGAAACCCAAAAGTTTATCAGCATATTCAGAAAAGCCTGCCATTCAGACCTATCCTATTTAGTCTGCACTCATACATCTACTTATTCAGCACCCACTAGTGGCTGGACAACCGGGTTTGATTGTCAGCAGCAGCACAGACCTATTTGCTACTGCCTCCAGGTCAGAAGCACAATCCCCCCAGACCCCTCTCCAACAGTTACCCAGGGTAAAGCAGCCTGTGCATGAAGATGACTACCCATCTGGTGCCAAGGGTAGGAATGCATAGACCTATGCTCCCTCTCTTCGCATGCCTTCATGATCCAGTGCTTACTTAAGCACAAGAACAGCTTTTCCTTCAAAATTGCAGGTAAAGAGAACAAGATATGCTCATCACTTATCACTATGTAATTGTAAGTTTCTCCAATCCTCTTTGATTCATGCTTCTTTGATTTAAATATCTTCCTTCGAGTTCTGTTCTCAAATGTCAGTATAAGCTCTAATAACCAACTGCAGTGGGGGCAACTGTACCTTGGGATATATATTCAGATCTCCCAGCTGAAGCTTGTGGTCCACAATGAGCTGTCTTGCTTGGTATGATGTTGGAACACAAACAATACAAAGGTTTTCATCTTTCACTCTCTGTGCTGCAAAATAAAATTAGCCTCAACTTTATATTAATCTGTATATAAATACAAGATTAATTTTAATTTAATTTTGTAATATTAGTTTTCATCAACATTACAAATATGATTACAGTCTCCAGTACTCACCTAACCTCTCAACAGCATACACAATTGTAGATCCACTTCCAACACCAATTACGTAGTTATTCTGTTGAGACACACATACTTTAAATGTGAAAGCAATTTAGCAAAGAATCTGCTTAATTAACATTCAAGTCTCATTCATGTCTAATTTTTATAGGAAGGATAGCTGCTGTAGTGGCCATTTTTAGTAGGCAAACTTACAGGAAGGACTCTCACAAAAAAAAATTAATGAACAGCAAACATGGGACAATGCAACACCAAAAACCTCAGCCAGGTACAATGGAGACAAGCGTACAAGTCTAAATTTTGATTATAATCTCCAATTTCAAAGAGTTCAGTTGAAATTACAGTAGCAGTAAAGTTGACATTAGTTAGCTTAATTTTATTCATTCTGGTAGATCACACTAGTAAACTGAATTATACAATAATTGTTGACACCATATAGAGTGATTAAATTTGTAGATATTTATTGCCTTTACATGTTTCGGTCAGCTGATCATCTTGAAAAGGCATAAGATCAACTTGTTCTAGAACTATTATTACAAAGTTAGTAATACATACTTAAAAATTTTATATGTTATTTACAACTATTGTGCCTCAAAACACAGCAAAACAGAAAGAACTATACACCACAATGATACAGAACCACAGCAAGCTAAAAAATGGTGGCATCACTGCAAGAATCTCTGAAGACTTGAAATAATACCCCAACTTTCCATTTTAACAGAAGAGGCATAAGGACACAAACCATATTGGTTCAAGATCTTAAATATTATACATAAATTAGATTTTAATCCAAATAATTGTAAATAACTTTTTATATAAAACTTCTATGTATGTATGATGATGATTGATGAGACTACCTCTGTGGTCTAGTGGTCAGCGTTCCTGGCTACAGGTCCAGAGGTCCGGGTTTGAATCCCGGCCCTACCAGATTGTTTTCGGAGAAGTATTGGGTCTGGAACGGGGTCTAATTAACCTCATGATGATAATTGAGGAGCTATTTCAAGGAAATAGTGGCTCCGGTCTAGAAAACCGAAATTAAAGGCCATGGGGATTCGTTGCACTGACCACACGACACCCTCTATCTACAAAAGCTGGCACTAAACTTCGCCAAGAAATGGCAGTCGCTCAGTCGGTACAGTTTGCTTGCAGACTGAAATCACGGAGTTTGCTTTTTTGCTTGTATGTATGATGAACATTGTAATAGAAGTTCCTGAACAGGTTCATCTTATGCCTTCTGAAGATGGTCAGCTGACCGAAACACGTAAAGGCAACAAATATCTTCAAATTGAACCACACTGGATGGTGTCAATTATTCTATAATTTAATTGACATCAGTTAATTCCTGAGAACACATCTGGAAAAATGTAAAACCTTCAGCTGAAGAGTCTTCCAGTGATCACAAAATTTTGTGGTTCCTTAAAAAGTATGAAAAACACTCTGGCACAGCTTAAATTGTTGATTATGGACAACCTTTGATGTCTGCTATGATATGAGCAGTGTTATCACAAAAAATGAATCAAGGACAACAGTATAAATTTCAGGAAATGTACATATTTCACATCCTTTTTGCATGTTATGAAATATTATCTTACTTACTTACTTATGGAGCTGAGCCCTTCTTGAGAAGATGCCAAATCTGCAGCTACTCAAGAATTTCCCAGCATTTTATGGAACCCGAAGGTTCAATACCGTGTTCAGAAGAGCCCTCCACTTGTCCCTGTCCTGAGTCAGATCAATCCAATGCATCCCATCCTATCTCTCTATGACCCATTTTAATACTGCCCACCCACCTACATCCTGGCCTTCCTAGTGGTCTCTTTCCTTTTGGCTTTCCCAACAATATCCTATATGCATTCCTCGTCTGCCTCACTGAACAAGGAAGCAGCTGGTTTCTCCGAAATGTTGGTACCTACCTACCACAAACGAAATCACATCCAGGAAACCATAATTTTTACCTAACACCCATGAGAACCTCAAATATTTCAGTTTTTCGGTTAAACAAACGGTTGATGCCTGCATTTCAGTTCTGCAATGCAGGTGTAGAAATGTGAGACCGCTTAGACGTAGGCTATAATTAGTATAAAGCATGCTAATATTAAAACAGTAAAATTATACTGAACACAAATAAAATAATTCATGTTCCATTCACAGCCCGAATAAATACACCACACACAGTTTGAGGTTATACGTATCGTCACCACGTTCCTTCATGTGCTTATATAGCAAAAAAAAACTGCAGTATATCTCGTGATACCAATTAAAGATGAAACGTGACAAAATGATTCGGCAAACTTTATTACCTTTACATGCTCATCAACTGCTTTAACGGCAGCAACTTTTTTTGCATATTCAACTGGTGACATAATTCTCTGATGCACTTGACTCGTCGGCCCAAAACTGTTTAATCGTGGCCTTGGCAATTTAACGGGGCACAGATAATCACGTGTAGGGATTAAACACCCACGAAATATCTCTGCATGTCTTCCAGAAAATTTCCACTTCTTTACTCTCCACAGGCATGAGCAAGCTATTGACATCGCTATGTCACACGGACCAAATGCGCCGGAACAACCTCCGAGCCGAACCGTGGAAGAAATTACATCGACTCCAACGTGAATATAAAATACGATGAACTCTGAGATGTTAAGGTAATCATTTTTATATGCTCAAAGACGAAGGAAACGATGGACCCATAAAGGATACCAAAGGCATTTAAAAATACATTGAATTGTTTAAGGACGTTAACGAAACATCAATTTATTTATACAACACACAAACAAAAAAATATATGTGCAAGTGACTGAATGGAGTGACAGGAACGAGGAAAGCAGCTGTAGCAGCCAAAGATTGAGGTCTTTGGAGATGTGCAATTTGGTACATAGGTACCAGCGTTCCTGAGGAACCTGTTGGCTGCATCTTCAGGCCAGGAGATACGTGATGGGTGAGATGTAGCATGCATGAAGTATAGCTGCCCCTGTACTTAATTAAGCACCACGCCATGAACACGTGTCAGGGAGTGAAGGTATAGCTTCATTTTTGACCTTGACAGTAGGTGGAAGAGAGTGGTTAGCTCCACAGCCCAGCCGCTTTGCCTCGGGAAATCAGCGCCCAATATCCACTGGACCGGAGGTTGTGTGGGCCTCATGGCTCATCTGGGCACTGTGGAGTAGAGAAACATCTCTTGCACCTGCCGGGAATTGAACCTCAGCAGTCCAGCCTGTAGCTTGTCAGTATACCAACTGAGCTGTCCTAGCTCCTACGATAAATGCCATTTAACACTTAAACTTTAGTGATTCAACATAAGTTAAATAACTAAGACAGAAGTGTTAAATGGTAGGATGACCAGTAATGCTGAATTGGAAAAACATATAGAAGGGAATGATTATGATCTGATTTGAGGCATTGTCCCAACATTTACCTTGTGGAACAGAGGAAATCCCAAAAATCCTCAGGCTTAGTTTATGTACCAACTGAGATATGAATCCTGGCACATACCAAAACACAAGTCAGAAGAGTTGTCACTTGAAACTTTAACTAGGTGTTCAGATATTGGAGGAATTTTGACATGTTACACTGTATTCTGCAGATATGGACAGTGATGGACAATAATCCTTCCCCTTTTCATGTCCCTGAGGAAATGAAATGAAATTTAGTTCTTATATTTTTACTCTCCTGTTAAATAGGAGTGTCCTAATGCAACATTTTTGTGGATGTAGAAATGTATGAGGAGGAAATTGATTCTTGGATTATTTAATAATGCTGTATTAACCATAGGTAATCTGTCAAGAGCCAGGCCAGTGATGAGGCCACCAGTTTAAAGACAAAGAATGTGATAATGAACTGTTTGGTCTGGGCTACCGTGTACCTCAGGGATTGGTAATAGGCTAGTGAGGAGCCATGGTAGAATGATAATTAGCAAGGGAGCACCAAATATACGCTTCAGGGAAACCTGCTCCAGTGCCACTGTCTGCCATAAATCAGATAAAGTCACCTGGGATCAAATCTATGAGTATGAGTATGAGGGGTGAGCTATAAAAACCAGCCCTCACACTGTGACCTTCAATGATCTATTGTGCTTCCCCATTCAATTAACCCTTTGTTAATCCTACACTTTGAATTAAATGTAGGACTTTATTTATGGGGGCATCATAAAAGTCACGTGGTTCCATGAAGAATTGACCCAGGTGGTGATAGATGAGATATAGCCTCAAAATCACATAAGATGTGTGTGGCTGATTCATCTTCTTGTAGGCACCTTTCACAAGTTGGGTCATCTGTCAGTCCCAGTTTGAAAAGGTGCCCTTTTAGGTGGCAGTGTCCAGTAAGTAATCCTACCACCCATCTTAGTTGGTCTCTGTTTAATTTTAACATGTCCATCCTTCTTTTGGCAGAGGGTCCTGATATAAATCCTTTTGCCTGTTTGAGTCCAGTTGTGGATTCCTAGGGGATCAAATCTAAGGCTACACAGTGAGAAATCAGTGCTAACCACCTGACATATGGCATGAACCTGCATATTATATATATATTTTTTTCTTCCTCTTTCACTCCCACTTTTGGAGCATAGGGCTGATTTCTCAGTATCATTGATCATTTTTACAGACGGTAGGACTCCTTCGACTGGTGATCACCCTGTCGCAAGGCCTCTAACTAAACACAGGATAACACAAACACAGAATAAATGCATACACACACCAAAAATCCATGCCTCGTGTGGGATTTGAAACCATGATCCTGACTTCTGAGCGATCGAAGACATTACATGCCTTAGACCGCTCAGCTACCATGAACAGCTATATTGTATATGGGTTGTATCAAATGTGGATGTGTGAAGACATAAGGATTTGGAAAGTAGTCAATAATTGATTGAGCATGTCAGATGGCAATGACTTAAAAGAAAAGTTTGTTAAGGCAGTTAATGAAATGCAGTGTGGAGACAGAAGGAATCAAATACTGGAACAGCTAACCCCGGTAGCTGAATCAAGTGTGAACTCAGAAGCTGAACTCTTCATAAAAGCCACATAATTTGTCAGCAGAACAGCCAACAGAAAATCTGCTTATGTTATGGGTACTCTGTACACATATTTTGCACTTTGTTTGATTGCTTTATATGTTCAGGAGTTAAGCTTTGGTGTATTAAACATGTATCTATGGCAGAGGGTCTCTTGAACATGCAATTGGAGTCCTTAGACAAGCATCACAAATTCTCTGCAATCAGAAGAAATTGAGAAAAGTGTAAGCAAACCTTAAAACCCTGAGTGGCAATTAAATCCATGATTCCAGAAGAAGATGGATGCATTTTACCATGCAGCTACTAGGATCAGCAAATTTTATTTGGTATGTATGTCCCTCAGTAAAATATAATCTAGGTTAAGTGCTTACTGTACTTGTACATATGCCATCTCTCATCTTCATTGATAACGCATCAGACTGTTTCTTTATTGTAATACACCAGTATAATGTCCATGCAAATGCAATGGAAAGTCTCGTCATTTTTTACTGGTTACAGATGAATTACATTTTAATTATAACACTAGGTTTTAAACTCTGAACAGAGGATGAGATCACAATAATACATACTTAAGAATCTCAGGTTATTGTGTTAACTGGATCTGACTTTCTAGCACATTCACATCTTAAGTCTCTTCAGAAAAATTATTCTTTTCATTCCATCATTCCTCACTCCCTTTCTTACCTTCCTATATACCTTTCACACTTTCATTGCTGTTCCTCCTTTCTCCTGAGTATCTTTCCTATCCCTTTTATTTGACCAATCTATAGTCAATCCTTCCCCCTTCTTTCCTTCCTCCCTCTCTCCCTCTCAAAAAAGAAAGTTAAAACAGGATCTAAAAGTTTGTGATGATGGTACATTAATACAAGTATTATGTTTCTGGACATTATCTATCATTTTGTTGTTATTTAAAGACATGTTGTTCCTGACTGTACCACCTTAGCTTTATTCCAACAAATTCTGTGACCTTCTTCATATGGATGTTGGGCTAATTTTGATTTTTCAAGCAGACCCTATGTCAGGTTACATTTGTGCTCCTTAATGCATACTTTTAAAGGTTTGCTTGTTTTTCTGTTGTAGCATCTACAACAATCACATGGGATGTTGTACACACACTGCTTCATCTCCTGGGCATCTCTGACCTTTCTAGTTTTCATTTGTTGTTTGGGTCCAACTGAATAGATTTTACCTGAAAACGGAGACAGAATCCAATCTCTAAAACATTGTATTTTTAAATAAAAACAGGATGGTGGATAATGTCCAGAAACATAACACTTGCAAAGTTGAACAGCTCATTAAGTTTCACTCAAAGTATTTATAATCATAAAGTATGTAATGTATCTACATGTGTTATTGAATGCAGCATCAAGGCTGACAATTAAAGTCATCTGTCAGCCACTGAGAGTAATAATGTCCTTTGTGACCATAAACATTGACTGCCATTATATATACAATTTTCTCTCAAGGCTCTCCATACATTCAAAATTAATGTATTAACATTTCAATGGCACAGTGTGTATTATGTTGTACTATATGTATACAGCTTTTATTGACAAATAATGAGTTCCAAAAGTGTGAAATTATTTTAGTGGGCTTAAGTAATTAAAGCGATTTCAATTAATATTACTTGCTTCAGTACAAATTTCATGCTGGCCAATAGAGTCAGGGAGACAAATGAGTAGAGCATTATGCAGCTGGCAGAGGGGGAGCATGAGGACAGAACTGAAAATTTGGCTCAGCTGTGCAGCCTCTTTTGTACATCTACTGCATTCATTTCCTGAGAGGATAAGGAAAGAGTCAGTAAACATATTGTCTTATGTTGGATTTATGCATTTTCACCCTCTACAACTTTTTTGGAACCCACCTGCTGCATGAATTGATGAGTACCTGTAAGTAAAATCTGAGCATGACTATTTATTTGTTAAACAGAGTGTTTTATAACTTAGAAGGAACCATTATGGAGGTAATTTGGAGTATAAAATGCAAATAAATATATTTAATTTTTCATAGCCAGAAGGCATGCTGTAGTATAGTTGGTTGAGGCATTATGCTACAAGCCAGAAGGTTGTGGGTTAGGTTCCTGATGAGGTCATTGGATTTTACAACTGACCTAATCTTTCCAGTCACACTGTGGCCCTAGGAGCAACTCAGCCTCTAACAGAAATTAGTACCTGGAATCATCCAGTGGGATGAAGGGCAGCTGGCATTTAAGGCTAACAGTTTGACCACCATCTATAGTCGATTGTCTAGAAAATGTGGGAGCCTCAACATCTCACAACCCTATGGGCCTCCACAGTTTTACCTTAATTTTTCATAACCATTATTGGCTTCCGCTATTTCAAAATTTTCAGTAAATTAAATTCCAGATTAGTGTTACAGCTTCACAAGTTTGTAATGTTTATAGCAGTATTAAATGAATGGTCTCCATGTTGTGAGTGAACATTTTGTGGCTCTGCTCTCTCTGTTGTATAGAAGAGCCTCTTTTATATACAGATATGTTAAACAGGTGTAACAGCTTCTATTACATTGATGTTCAGAAGGCCTGATATTCAGTCCCGTGTGATCATTTAGGTACACTGTTTCACATCTTCTTTTCCTCAAAAAGGTATTTGATGCTTTAATTAATTAATGAATATAGTCTAGAACATATTCCCATGATTTTTCGAAAAGAAGAATTGTTTAGAAGTGTGCCCAGAAATCTTTGCTGCCCTTGACTTAACACTGAACTACTTTTTGTGTATATGTTTTTATTTTTTATTTCTATGGTCTGTCTTCCCTTTTGGCCTCTATCATTCTGGCAAGATTGAAGTAATCAGTTTTTAGGATGTGGGCAGTCATAGAAAAGGGTTCAAATTATTCCTGACAGGAGAGCACTAAAGACGATGATCCAGCAGAGGAGACATAAACCGTAACATATCTTTCAAACCGCACTTAAGACATTCACAGATGTTCTTGAGTTGAGAGAAAAGGCAAGGTATGAAGAAAAATTTCACTGAACCCAACTAGTCTCAAACCTGACACCTTTGAAACAGGAGTCCATTGCCATATACATCCATAACAATTGTTCTAGTCATATGATTAAGAAGTCTATAGGATAGACACAGTAATTTGTACCTGAACAAAACTGTGGAACATCATAAGGATCATGACCAACAGACAGTCAGAATTCTGCAGATAACTAAAGTTTATATTTCGGTATCACTGGCTATAGTAAGAAAGTCCATCTCTGCATGCACTGTGTGTCCTGTTGCTATATCAAGTGCACTAGCAGTCACTTCTGTTCCCCCAAACACCATACGTGTATGAATTTCCCGACATTTATCACTGTTATGGTTGTCATTCACATCAGGTATGTCAAGTCTCAGAGTTCCACAGCGATGAACTCCTTGATCAGTGATGAACTAGAACAGAATACACACATATGTTGAAAGTATGTTTAACAGCCTGGTTAAAATCAATTAAATATTTGGGCCCAATTTTTTTCACAATCGCAGTACTTTTTTGAGGAATGCAACAATTTATTTGGTTGTAGTTCTTTGTCTTTTCTTCCTCTACACTACATGTTTCGGCCGTAACTGGCCATCATCAGGTGTATTGTTCACTATGTAGCTGTCACACTGCACACAATCCGAAATCTAAAACACCAGCCTGTCAGTTTTGTTTAAAATCTTGCCAACATATGCGCATCAATTTGATTTTAGAATTCCAATTTAAAATTTAATTTTTCTTAATTTAAAATTCAAAATTTAAAGTTTTAAATCACAGGGATACCTGCTCTGTGTCTACATGTGCTGCAGCAGCTATTTCTTGTTTCCAGCACCGTTCATGTATTGTTCTGTGCAGGCTCCCTGTGTGTGTGTCGCTGCTCATCNACTGAAAATGTATTAAAGATGAGCAGTGACACACACACAGGGAGCCTGCACAGAACAATAAATGAACGGTGCTGGAAACAAGAAATAGCCGCTGCAGCACATGTAGACACAGAGCAGGTATCCCTGTGATTTAAAACTTTAAATTTTGAATTTTAAATTAAGAAAAATTAAATTTTAAATTGGAATTCTAAAATCAAATTGATGCGCATATGTTGGCAAGATTTTAAACAAAACTGACAGGCTGGTGTTTTAGATTTTGGATTGTGTGCAGTGTGACAGCTACGTAGTGAAAAATACACCTGATGATGGCCAGTTATGGCCGAAACAAGTAGTGTAGAGGAAGAAAAGACAAAGAACTACAACCAAATAAATTGTTGCATTCACGATGGCATTTGTATTATTACATATAGAAGTGTATAATGCAACAGGATGCTTAAATATAATATCTTAAGGTACATGAAGCAAATGTTGCACTTGGCAAAACTATACACAGGTGGAAAACCATAAGTACTTAAAATATGCAGTTGGTGAAACTGCAGATAGTGAGGGGTTGCTGTACTAGAAAATGAACAAAAAGAGACATGTTAAATGAAACTCCATCTCTGCTGGGAAATGCCTTTCTTCATTTTAGCAGTCTATGAAACTTGGTAATGTTGTAACTTTTCCATCAAGACTGTTAATATTTTCACTTACATAGTGTATACATCATTATAAATTAGATATAAATTTGTTTATTAATGCAAAGTCTAAAAATATCAGGTTCACAAGTGTGTGCAAGCTCGCTCGTTCACTCACTCTCACCCCCCCCCCCCTTCTCCAGAATTCCTTAATATGTGAGACAGTGCTTATAAGTTATTCTGGAATAACAATGAAAATATTTAGGAGGTAAATCGATATTTGTATAAAGAACATTTAAATGTTACTCTTCCATCTAAATAATTCCATTCTGAGTTGTATTTGTAGTCTTTAGGAAAAAAAAAATTTATTACATAAAAAGGGTCTTATTCTTCTATCAATATTTTCAATTTCCCATTGATTTCAAATAGCCATTCTCTAGTTCTCTCCAGCTCAAAACTGAAAACTATCTGTAATTAGAGAATACATTATGGCTCATCTTGTTACACTAACTAATGTGACTGACATGTTTACTCCTCCTCTCACCGTAGACAGGAGCTCAGTTGGGTCATTCCTTTCTCATGATATATCAGAGATATTTAAGCCTACAAAAATGCATACAGCTGCATCTTTCATATATCCAAGTTTCTTACTTGCGCATCATCAGAGTCAGCACTATAGATGTTAATAACAATGGACTTCTGGGAAGGACAGGCTGGAGTATACCGGCGTACCACAGTCTCTCCAATTTCCACTGACTGCTCAGCCAAAACAAACTTGTCCAGCACATCAGCACACCACTCCACACCATCTTTCTCAATTAGTTTCTCTGCACAGTCATGACAAAAGAGAGGAAATGTATATATTCTATAGAAATTTAGATCATTATCTTTAAATTTGTTCAGGCAACTATGCATCTTTAAACGTCACAGGATAAGTTTCTGGTTTCTGCATCAAGGCTTTGTAGATCCTTAGTCAAGTATGAAAGACTATATTATGGTCTTGCGGTTTATGACACTGTGTAATCTTGTGGGTGGGTGTAAACATTTATGAGGACTATATAGTGTCCTTCTTCAGGAAACCTGCCCTGTGGAATTGCTGGGATACTCATTTCCTATGCCTTGTAAGAATGAAACTTCTTCCTCTTTGTAGAAAAACTTCCCTTAATCCAGAATCAAATATGGAAAGCATATCAATGGAAATTGTAAATATGAACATTTGTGCAAATATGTAGTAACACAAAATTTATTAAAATTTATCATTACTTTTGAAAGTGAATGAAGACCTTTGCAGCCAGTCAGTATATTTTTGACATGAAGGTAGTTTTGTTAAGTATAATTTAACTTGAACTCTCTGATTGTGGTGTTTCTACTGCTTAATTAAGCCAGCTGAAAGATCAGTAAATCCCCTTGTAATAGTACCACCTTCACGGGAATTTTGTGGAAGCTCTATCTTTCTTATTTAGCCAAATTAAATTTTCTGAAGATTTCCATTATATCACATTAAATCATAATTCTTTAAAGAAATCATCAGTTATGAAGCTGCCAGAGATATTTTACTATAACCTTGTGAGATTTCTGTGTCTATGAATTTTGTGTTCCCACTTTAATTCGTTGTGGAATAATATGAAATATTGGAAGGTAATTAATAATGTATGATTAAGGCTGATATTGGTTTTATATACTGAACTATGTAATTTAATAACTGTATAATGAGCAGTTTTTTCCTCTGCTGATTAATTGGTTAAAATGAATTGTTTTGTTATATACACTTCCAAATTTCTAGATATAATATATATATATATATATAT